>NC_061770.1:952500-1050000 GCF_022458985.1 Mugil cephalus | reverse complement strand
AACAATACCACAAGTTAGATCTAGGACACATGGGGAGGCAGCATTCAGTTATTATGGCCCCGACTGTGGAACAGCCTGCCAGAGAACCTCAGGGCAGCAGAGACTGCTGATACTTTTAAAAAGAGGCTCAAGACTCACCTTTTTAATCAGGCTTTTTCATGATTTTAATTCCTATTAACTCTATTTGATCACATTGGATTTGTAGTTATCTCATTTGTGTTTTATGTGGTTTACTTTTACATGGTTTGTTACTTACTTTTATAATGAGCTTTTATTGGTAAAGAGTGTTTCAACTTTTTATTTACTATTTTATTACTTTACTTTAGCTATTATTTATTTTTTATCTACTTGTTTCACTCCCACGCTCGGGGTTGTTCCTGTCTGCTCATGGGGGCAACGTTTCTTGGATCCCTATGGCCTGGGTAGTAAGGCATTCTGCCCCTTGGTGTGGGGGCCTCTCTGTCCGGGATGGGGTGACCTTTTCAGCGATGCCTCTATGGTTTAAGGGCTGTGACCCCTCGGCGTGAATGCTATATAAATAAATAAAGTTTGAAGTTTGAAGTCCATGTCCACATTAAATTTCCTTATGCACCATGCAATTTCATGACTCCTTATGAAACATGGTTTAGGATTTACAATCAGTACGGTTTCTGTACCACAAAGAAAACAAGACAAAGAAATCAAATGTATGTTTTCTTTCATTCATTTTATAGATATAAAAATATCCTGACAAAAACACAAAAGAAATAATGGTGTCCATTTGTTTCTTTTAATGACAGCATTGTAAGCGCCATTTTTGCCATCAATGTTTGTTTAAATTGGTACTCCATTCACAAATTTGCCACTTTAAGGAGCACTGTTAAATTTAATAGAGCAGCAGATGAACTGCTCAGGCTGTTAGTTACGTTTATCTCACGGTAACACCAACAGCACCGAGTCTTCAGTGTCATTTTACTGACCTGTCTTCTAGAGTCACCTCCCATGGCATTTGTGTTGGAGTCTAAAATCATTAAAAAGTGAAATATCGTTGAACGCAGCTGTTTGTTGTCTGAGCCGAAGAGGAGAGTGGCTCTATCAGACTCATTGCACCATTTTATATCGCTAACTTTAATGTTAATGCACTAAAAGAACAACAACAAAATATAAGTGCAGTGTTACGCAATGTAAACCGACTTTCCAATTAGAAATGTAACGATATGACAATTTCATATCACAATTATTGTGACCAAAATTATCACAGTTATCATTTCCATGATCTGTATTGGACTTTCTCTTTGTTTATTGTTTGTTTTTAAGGATCCCCATTCAAGGTATATTCGAAGTGAAAGCAGAAACAGACCAAACATGCATAATGTTTGGTTCATACACAAAATGCATATTGCTCTGCTGCTGTAGGTATTGTGTAAATAATATGTATTTTTTCACGAGTAACATTAGATAACACTTAAAACTTCAGTTTCCTTTATTGATGAACTATAGGAAAGTTTGACAGACATTCTCCGCTATTCCTAAATCCCCACATCATGCATTCAGCTACGAGTTAACTTACCTTGCACTCACTGTGTAGTTGTGAGTGGTGTTCACGGAGGCTCATCAAATTAGAAGTGTTACCTGCGAAAGGCTGCCATGTTTTCAGACTTTTCAGAGCATTCCCACCTGTATCTGAGGGAGTGAGTGCTGCTGCCTCTCCAAAAAAGGGCACACCACACAATTTCAATGATAATTAAAATGTAAAACTGTAGTACTAACTGCTGGGAATTTTACCGCGGTTTATCATTATACCGTGATCGTTACATCCTTATTTTCAGTTGCCCCCTAAGCAAACAATGCATGTGGTTCTTTTCCTCCACTACGTCACTTTTGGAGACCTATTATTTCAACAGTTGACTGGGTTAACTCGACATATTTTCCAATGTGTGGTCTCCGTCTGTTAGTGTGTCTGTGTACACACATGCAAAATGCACGATTCTAGGCACCAGACTACAAAGTCTCAGATGAGTCCTCTGTATCTTCACCATCTTGGATGAGGATGACAACTGCAGAGTCATCTGAGAATTTCTGCAGATGACAGCTGGTTGAGATGGTCTGAAGTCTGCAGTGTAAGAAGAAGAGGAAGGACAGTTCCCTGAGAATCTCATGTGCTGGAGGTAACCAGTCCCAATCTCTGGTTAAGGTGTGGGTGAATGGTCAGATTACTGACCAGATTTGTTGAAGATTTTCTTGTTGTTGGTTTTAAGGACTTTCCAGACTCTGATGACTCTGCAACTTGTTTTCCAACTTCCTCTTATTAACATGCTTCCCCTCTCTGATCCTCCTCCTCATCTCCCTGTGCACAGTCTTCAGGCCATCCTTGTTTCCTGACTTGAAGGCCCTCCTCTTTTTTTCTTAGGGAAGGCCTTAATGTTGAGTGATCCACAGCTTACTGATAGAGAAACACTGTACAATCCTAGTGGCTAGAGGTTGATGCAGTCAGTTACAGTGTGTGAATATGTCGATGTCATCTCCATGATCCTCTGCAAACACCACCACCAGTTGACTTGAAGTGGTCCCTGAAAATCTCTTCAGCCTCATCAGACTCTTTCTTTACTGTGAAAGCAATGGCTTGCATATGAACCTCTGGTACACAGGCAGGAGGTGCACCAGCTTTTGATGTGATTGTCCCAGAGGGTGTAGGGGAGATAAGAAATAAGCCTCCCTGATGCTGGCACAAAAATGACCAATGTTTTATCTTTTCTGGTCGGGCAACTGTATGATGTATTAGGTGAATGTGGACAGGGTGGAATATGGAGAGGTGTGATTGAAGTCGCTAGAGATGAGGAGGAGGGCTTGTTGGTGCTCGGCCTGCTTTCAAGTGTGTACAGGATTTAGCGGGGTGTGCCCGCATTAGCACAGGGAGTAATATATGTCGCTATGTTTGAAATGCCTTCCAACAGAGCTGCTCAATGATAGTAATGTTCCCTGGGTTACACCACCGTTAATAAACCTAGTCAGCCTTCCACCTTGCCTCTTTTCGCTCTCCTCAGTTCTTTCTGCTCTCACCAGCTGAAAACCAACCATCTAGGGCTACCTTCTTACTTCAAGAAGTTAGACTGGGTGCAGGTTGTAAGTGGAAGTGGTCATATTATACACTACAACCAAGATTAAAAAACAAACCAGTCAGTAAGACAAAGACCCCTACTATCTGATTTTAAAAGCAAATGGAAAATCCTTGGAAATGTAATAAGCAAACCCCAAAGCAGCTGAAGTGTTCAGAGACAGTGCTAAATTTAAACTACCACTACTTAGTGTGAATGCATTTTATTACACTGCGATCCTATAGATGTCCTTTTTTTTTGTTTGTTTGTTTGTTTTTATTTGTTTTTGGCCATGATTATCTCGAAATGATGACTAACTTTTGTATTATATATCACAGTTCATTGTGCTGAATGCAAGCAGTTTTTTTGCTGTGTGATCACTCAGTGTGTCTAGTCGTGGCAGGGATACAATTCTATTTCTTTGTGACCGTGCATTATATATTCAGTACAAGTAAAAGGCGTCATATGATAAGCACCACTGTGCTAGCTCGTCAGCAGCGATCTAGCAAGGGAAGGGAATATATTTAGGATTAATAGTATGCATGTCTTCCATGGTGATACCAGTTAGTTTTCTCTGGTTTCTACTCGTCTGTTAAGATTCCATTTCAGTGATAGACATCTGTGGATCTAGTCCAATTCAACTGTCGGATACTTTGACTTTCAATAGGGCTGTGTAATGCAAAGTTTGTGCGTTAAGTCAACCTAACTTCTTAATCATCAACTGGCAGCTTCACAGGTTTGATGTTGACTTTTGTGACATGTTTCAACAAACAAACCTTTGATCCTCTTTGATAACGTACCGACTGATAAAACCGGTATATTTCAGAAACACCAAAAAATACACAGCTGACTTCTTTCAGAAGAAATTATTTCTTGTGGGTGCTGTAACATTGTCCAACTGTTGCTCAGGCTTAGTGTTTGAGTGCACTTCCTGTTCCAGTTTCTGCTCCAGAAGATGTATGGATTTAAGGGGGATAAATACTGGTATGTACTTGGTTTTCAATGTCATTGATCGGTTAGTCTCCTCCAAATGTTTGAAAATTATTACTATAATTTTTGTTGTTATTATTATTTATCTATTACTTGTAGGCACTGTTTCTCAGAGGATCAAGTGTTCAAATGTATAGGAAGGTCAACAAGTGCCATGGGTATATATTTCACATGGCTGTAAATCTGAATGAGCTGAGTGAATTTAGCTGTGTGGAAAATCTTAGGACTATCAGTTTGTGTGTATGCCAGAGAAAATGCACAGCTCCATTACCGTAAACATAATATTGTGTATGTGTATGTTGCATATTCATGAAAATTGTATATACACAACCACTGAAACCAGAAGACAGTAGTTTTGTTTTCCGAGCATGTATGATTGTTTACCCAGAGAGGAAAAACTGAGCAACAAACATCCACAACAAGTCAGCGAGCAGAGGTTAGGGTTTGTGCTCCTTTAGCCTCCCATCTTCTACTGTGGCTAAGATCCCTGGAACATGTCTCATACCAAAGTGTCATTGAGCAAAACTCTGGACCCCCACTGCTATATAAAAAACCAAGACCATCTTTCCTTCTCCCTCTGTCTCTCTGGTCTACACATGTTGTCGGTTGGTTGTGGTTTTTGTATCCTGCAGTTCTGTGTGCATGTAATGATTTGTTTAAAAACGGCCATACTGGGAAATAAGGAAAATTCTTCTTCTTTGGTACATTGGTGTGTGACATACACTTGTAAATCTGTTAATACAAACACCTTTGTAGAAGAAAACCAATGAAAGCATGACTAAACGTCTGCACACTCTCTTTGCTCAGCTCGATCCCTCCCTTATCCCACTTGTTTATGGCTGTGCTGGTCACCGCGAAGTCAAAGCTGTCAGTCAGAATGAGATTCTGCTTTCACATGTGGTGATTTAGACCGCCTGTTTCAAAAACAGTCATCATGTTTGACAGAGGACTTGATTCACAGATCCTATTTTGACAACCGCTTGTACTTCTGGTTTATGTTCTTTTAGTCTTATTTGTTGAAGCTCCTATGTCATTTTCAGGGTGTGTCTTTGTCTGTGATACTATGATCATTTTTTTTCTTTTCTCCTGCCACCTGCATGGATCCCCATCAAAACATCCTGCTATGGCATTATTGTACGCATACACTTTAGTACTACATCTAATCAAGTCAAATGATAACATGGATACAGAGATATGATAGTAGCTTCACTGTTAGATGCAGTCTTGTGCATAACCACATACACATGATGGTCATTAAGAATTCAGCAGCAAAATAAGTTTCTAAATCTATCATACCAGAAAACATGGTTCTTCTGAACTACTATGAGATTTGATTTCTCCTGCTGCCTGCTGCCTCTCATGAACCAGGTGTCACATGAGCATGAGGTTCTTTCTATCAATGCCCTATCCTCACTGAATAGAGGAGGGAACAGAAATGTTAGTTACCTTTTGAAAGATTATGTATTATTATTTAAGGCTTATATAAACTGCATATAAAGCCAGCATCATTAATCTTTCAACTTCCCTTTCTGTTAACCATATTTTTGTCACATTTTTGTGCCTTTCTTTTCTCATATTCACTTTAAATTCTCTGCTATTCAACAGCCTTAAAAATAACTTAATACAGTAAAGTTTTTTTTTCTCTTTGTCAAACTGAAATTCTGCATGATAGTTGAGTACTAGGCAAAGGTGCTGAGAAAAGTTGTCATGTTATTGTGTTTTCGAGCAGCTTTCTCCGCAGGGACCATTTTCTCATAAAACTTTTTTTTGTTTGTTTTTAACATATCACCAACTAATTCTTTCTCATGCGTAGCTGTTGATTCCTGTCATTTGTCCTTTGAGCTAGAATAAAAACGTACTGACTGCTAAGCTAATTGGGTTTGACAATGGTGCAGCGTTTTTAATGTATTTTACATTATTTTAAAGTATTTTAAAAATAAATTAATTAAAAAATAAAATTTTAGAGTATTTTAAAGATAATTTTATGAGTTATGTATATGAGGATTAATTTGGAATCATTCAAGCAGTGGTGCTTCAAGGTTTTAATGTTTATGCTTCCTAGCTAAGAAGATAAAATATTTCAGTATGTATCTAATCTCAGTCACACTCTCCCAGTTGTTCATTCACTATCTATTATTGACATCAAAATGACAATAACAATCTGTTGACGCCTGACGCAATCTACCATTATTCCATGAAATGAGGTTCAGTATTTGTACCAGTTAATTTTCTAATTTTAACTTCCATGGACTATTTATGCTCTATATCATCACTCATTTGAACACTGTCTGGCCCATCAATTCTGGGAACAGTGAGTGAGCATGCTGTACTGAATGTTGGTGGCCGTGTTCAACTTCAGCTATGTTTTTATGTACAGGATGTGCTGGAGAGAAGAGGAAAGCAGAGAGTGAGAGATGACGGGATGAGTCATTTTCTCTGTCAGACACTGTTGTTTTCCACTAAGCCCTGTTATTTTCGCTTATAAATGGATGCCAGGTAGTGGGTGGAAAAAGAGTTTTTTTTTTTTCACATTTAGTGTAATTTTATAATGGGGCAGACTGTGGTTAAACTTGAAACATTTGCATGGACTTGTCCCAATGTAACCTTTCCCTCATTCTTTATATAGTATAGACCAAAACATGTATTGTGAAAGTACTTGGCATACGATTAAAATATGTGGTTTTGAAATGCAAGATGTTTGAAAGTTTGTCCTCACAAAATCAAATGGAAACATTCCTGTCGCTCTTCTTAAACCTGCAATAACTGATTCGTCTGAGAACAATGAAATACTACCATGTTATATTCTTTTAGAGTTGGCAATCTGATTAGTGGGCAGTATAAGTGCCCATAAATCCGAAATGATAAACTAAACCATGTTAGGAAGTTCTGTAAACCTAAGGGAGACTCATTCTCCACATAATGCTCTGCAATACAAATCGAATGTTCCAATAAATGGTGTGGTTAGTTATTTTGAGTAGTTAAACCTCTGCTTACAGGACAGGCAAATCTTCTGAAATTGAGGGCAGGTGGTATGTTGCGTGTCAGTATGTGTGTGTATATGTATATACACACACACACACACACACATCCCAATATCTTTTCCGCAGTGAGCTAAATGTTCAGTCAAAGGCAAATATGGTGCAGTGGAATTATAGAAAATGGCTATTTAAATGAACAATTGCAAAAACATAAATAAAAATGAAAAAATAAATAGGCTACTTAGCCTGGTTAAAGAATAATGCCTAGCTGTTTGTATGAGTATGTGCATGCGTAAATTGGATGCAGAGCATGTCAGTGGTCCTGTTCTTTTTATAGTGTAGCTGTCTGGCACTTTTATAGAACTCCTTGAAAGAAGGCCCTTCCAGACTGATTCTGATCTAGCATTGCTAGTGTTAGTGTTGCTAGTGTTAACCTCGCTGGCGTTAGCCCCAGTGCTAGTGAAAGCCATCTGAAATGTTTTTGTGCAGGGCTCTCTTGAACTTTGCTTGGAGTGCCATTTTTTTCTCTTTAGTGGGCCGAGGGTGACGTGTTTTGAGGCAAGACAAAAAAGATGATTCTGATGATTGAACAGCACTGGTAATTGGCTACATTCATTAGCTCCTGTGTCTCAGTGAAGTCCTGCCATGCAAAGTGCAGACGTGTGTGTGTACATTTACATGACAGTTAAAAATAGAAACTCGATTAATTTCATTCATTTAAGCCTTCTTGAATAGCCCCATCTAAGCTGTTTAGGTTTTGTTAGCAGCTGGGTAACACATTGGTCTTGGTCCCAGTTTGATGCTAAAATGCCGCCTAAAATACAATAATATATAGTATATTAAAGACAGTCATTACCCAATTGCTGGCTTCCACTTCCATCTTCTTTGACGTGTGTTCACATAATTGGAAGGCGTGATTACGGTGCTGCTATTTCACCTGGCAACGAGAAACCTATTTTCTGATTGGCTGATAGCTCGCTGATTCAAGCAGAGTGGTCTGCGTTCTTTTCATCCATTCATAGATTACGAATCTCTTTTACATACAGTTTATGATACTAATGTGAGCAACGAGTATTATCACTTTTCAGCGTGAGAAATGTCATGTGTGAGCGTGTGAATTTATTGAAATGCGTTTGTCTCTCGAGACTTGAGAGGCTTGATTGTGAATTCCCCTGGTCGAAATCCTTCTCCTGTCTCCACCTGTGATGCACGCTTTTCCTCCTTGCCCTCTGCAACTGGCTTTCTTGGATGTTTTTGTTCTGGGGTCATATGCCAGCACAGCGATTGTGGAGCGTGTCCACATGCGTTGTCTAGTTTAAAGGGGACATGAAACAAATGGAACATACACCAACACAGTAAAAATGCACGTATTTTAAACATAAATACAGCGAAATAAAACATTGTTTTCACCGTTTTAAAGAAAATCAGTTTTTAAAATGCATTTCTGAACTGCTTTGGATCGTACTCTTCGCCATCTTTATTTCACGTCACTCCCCATGTCATCAGATGGGGTAGTTGCTTTGGAAGCAACTGAAGAAGACGCAGTTTAGGGAGAAAATCTGTCAGATGAAGAGGGAGAAAGCGCGGTTGTTCTCTCAACTAAACCAGTTGCCTACGCGTTTGAGCCACTGACAAGGAGGGTTGAAAGGCCCATTTTGCAGAGGATGAAGAAACTTCAGCGGCTCTGGACGGAGCAAATTGCAAATTAAATATGACAAAATATTTTTGATACCATTTTTCCCGGGTAAGAAATAAACCAACGACCTAGCGGCATTTAAATCAGACTCACCTTTACAGATTTAGTTGACAAATGCTGGACAAAATTCATCAAAGATGTGGTGAGACAATTAGTTTCCTTTATTGAAACAATGCAAACTGTAGCTTACAAGCCTTTGAACAGTAAATAAAGTGCATGAACAATGGAGAGTTAAAAAGTGCAACAACAAGTGGCCTATCAGTTTCATACATATCATTAATGTTAACTGCTAACGGAAGTTTTGTGTCTGAACTGTAGCTACATAAACAGAACCCAGCATTTGTCAGATGGAGTTGTTTTGTCCTTAAAATGTAAAGTGGGTTATGAATAAAATACATGGGGATTATTATTCTATATTATTATTATTCTCAGCGGACAAGGAAACCCCCTTTGATGACACGATCCATGCTAATCTTATTCTATTTGAATTTTCTTGTGTTTTGTTTTAGAGTGTTTACTTTTATGTGCAATGAAGCTATGGTGACAAAGTAATTTCCTGTGTGGATCATTAAAGTCTGTCTAAGTTTAAGTCTAAGTGTTGTTTAACCCATACTCTTCCTGTAACTATATCACCCCTCCAACCCTCCGCTACCAGTTAGCTCAGGCTACCGCCGGTCACTCAGAGCGGGCACGCCCTTAATTATGCAGAATTTTAGAAAAAAATCTCCCTCCCCTGTACAGTTCTCATGAATTTTTTTTTTTTATCTACGCTGTAAACATGTTTAATAATGCTGTAAAGTTGGACTTTTTAACATTGGGGTCTGTGGGGATTTGCTTCCTTTTGCAACCAGCCTCAATTGGCCACTCGATAAACTGCAGTTTTTTGCACTTCCAGATGGCCTTCATCGCTCAGCCGCCTTGGCGGAACACGGGGGATTTGAATGGGACTTAATGTATTGATACTCGTGGCTGAATAATCGATACTTTCTGGGAAAACAAAATATCGATATATATTGCGGGATCGTTAAAATTGCCCAGCCCTAATACCCATATAAACAATATATAGACTCATTCCATATCACGTTTAAGATTTTATCGATATATTTTTTATATTGATATATTGCCCAGCTCTATGGTCTTATATATTTTCCATTTGACTCCAGTCACAGAAAACCATGTGAAATATGAGTCATGAAGCCACCCTATGGTCATCAGAATACATATTCTACTAACAAGCAAGTTGACCTGCAGTGAGAGAGATGTGAAATAGCCTCTAAACACCCACACTGTTTAAAACAGTGTAAAATCAGTATGAAGGGGGAAAAAAAATCATTCAGTTGTTTGTGAATGTACAGTAATGATTTGCTGTTAGTTTTGACAGAGTGAATTTAACCCATTCATAATTCCTGACATTCAATTCCTTAACTGTAGTGTGAAATGAAGTCCAAAAATGACTCTGAATATGTGATATGCAAGAGCTCTATCAGTGTTGACTTTGGTTTTGAAGACCAAAGAGAGTGGAGTAAAAAAATTTAGATCAGCAGAATGGATTGAGCTGAATATAAAGACAGGTGAAATGGAATTGAATGGCATAATGGGAGTTTGAATAGAAGCTTATGTCTCTCTGTGGGTCTAAAGGAGCTCTTTCAGGAGCCCATTTGCACCCCGTTAAGCAGCCAGTGAGAGTTTCTCCTCTTATCACCGTGGCTAATCTCTGGTCTGGCTGCTGCACTACAACCACTTCTTTTCCACCATTATCATGTGCCTTTCACAGTGAAAGCCATTCAAAAGCATTTTTTTTTTTTTTTTTTTTTTTAGATTGGATTGATGATTAACTCATCAATTGTTCATTTGGTAATTAGTTCAAAAGAAGTTGACTCTGTGACGCATAATCAGGTACTACATTGTGCACTGCCATCTTTATGATTGTGTTCTTGAAAAAATTGTCTGTCTGTTTTTCCATCGGCCTATATCCTCCCAGATGTTGGCAAATCCTGTCCCTGTAGAGTGTGTGTGTGTGTGTGTGTGTGTGTGTGTGTGTGTGTGTGTGTGTGTGTGTGTGTGTGTGTGTGTGTGTGTGTGTGTGTGTGTGTGAGAGAGACTGATAGATCAGGTATCCATGTGCTTACCTGTGATATCTGCTTGGATTAGAGGCATTAAAAATTGAGGCTGCTGTGTTTACAACTAGGTACTGTTGTGAGAAATCTGAAAGTGAAACTTGTCTTTCAATTCTACAGCATAGTACGAGGCCTCCTTATACAACTTGCCAAACACATGTCATCAGAATAACAACCATAAATAAATAGTCTTTGTCCATGTTCACCATCCCACAATTTGTTCTAAGCTTTAACGTGTCTTAAAGGCTTCTGTATGTCTTACTGAACAGCGGATATTTATATTAACATTTAAACTTTTATGAGCAACATCAGCGCCTCGGGCAGTTGATGTTTTGATGCAATTTCTTCCCTTTTGAATCAGTTTTTTACATGGGCCAATTATTTATCCACTTTTCATCAGCCAGTGCACAATGACAAAAACTAAATCGAGAGTGGCACAGCAGAACAGAACAGAAAACAATTTGACATGACATATTGAGGAAAGGTAGCTAGATTTTTAACACTCCCTATTATCTTGGAAAAACTCAGACTCTCCTCCTTCTGTAAGAGTCTCTTCTGCTTAAGTGAGTGCCAGGCCCTTCTCCTTCTGAGATCCTCTTCTTTAACAGCTTGCCAAGCCACATTGGGGAATGTGAAAGAGTCTGTTTTCAAGCACAGACTTAAAACCATTCACTTCAGTTTATACTATCCTAGTCCCTACACTGACCCTGAAACCTGTCCGTTATCACAGCCTGCTTTTATGAGGCTGCATTCTTACATCTGATAGGTTTTTGGTAATCCTGTGTTACTTATTTATTGTGTTGTTGAAGTGAGTGTTTGCTCTCCTGTTGTAAAGCTTGCTGAAAGCATGCTGTTAAACACTTGAGATTCCATTGGAGTTTAAATGTAAACTTGGGAGTGTGTGTGGGTGGTTATGAGGTGTATTGATTTACACCTGCATACTTGGTAGTCTAGACAAGCTGGGATGTGCCCCACACAATACTGCTAGATAAACTGATACTTGTCTTACTGATGCCAGAATAACTATTATTACCTGCTCAACAAAAGGTGCTGGCAGCTCTACAAAGAATATCCCAGAGCTCAGTGTGCCACTTCTCAGGATAAAAAGAGGGTAGAATAAAAATAGGCACACAATGGAGGCATGGTTTTGTCTGTCATGCTAGCGTTTCATACTATGCGTGTCTGTTAATATATTACAGAAACTGATTGCAGAGTTTTTAACTTGGCACATTAGTGGTGCAAATTACCCTTGTGTGTCTCATACTAATATGTGGGAGTGTGACCATTTCTTAATTGACCATCCTTTACTGGTATCACATGTAAAATCAAAGAAATTCATCTTTCTATCTTTCCAGAGAGGCAAAGGAGCTTTGGCCTGGAGTCGCATACCAGGCAGGCTTATCCTCTACTTTTTGCTTTTATTGGTTCCTACTCCTTCAGGATCCCCTCACATGCTTGGAAAAGAACAGAGTTTGATTTCTCTACAAAATTCTGTACAATAAACCAAGTACAGAATTTAATACAAACGCTGCCAGTAGCCTAATCCTTATTTTATTTTATTTTGTTTTGTTTTGTTTTGTTTTGTTTTTATTTAATTATTTATTAATTAATTATTTTTTTTTATTACACAAGAGTTTTCCCTTACAAAATATTTAGTGTACTTTGTCATTGCATTGTGGCATCAGGACTTATTTATTTAGCAGTGTTGTAAAATGGCATTTTCATGTGTTGCACGCAAGCTTTTTTTCTCAGCACTTTCACAAAAACATATAGGATCTAAAGCATGTGAAGCAATAACATATTTTTCAGAGGACAGCTCTAGAGCTAGGGTATCATGTTGGAGAGAACCTTGTTCTTGTAAGGGCCTCCAATACAATTTGTAACTAAGTTTGTGTCATCATCAGATATAAACCTTTATTTATCCAGTGTTGTATCTTGTTAATGGGTCTTGCTCTAGATTGCTTCAAATCTCTGTGAACAAACAACAATATTTTGTTTCATTAAAGCAATTTTAGCTCAGCTAACAGATGCCAAGAAATACCATTAGGAAATGACACTCTTTTTTTTTTTTTATGAATAAGTACAAGTCCACAACATTTTCTAAGATGAAATCCAGGGACATTTACAACTCAACAACAAAGTTAAAAAAAAAAAAAAAGAAAGAAAAAGAATTAAATGTTATCAAGATGAACTGAAGAAACAGGGACAATTACGTTTTAATTTATTTTGACGTATTTATTCATATTTTATTTGACGACATGACGAGTGCATATTTTCACGCATTTGTGGAAGGCGTGGTTAGGGCGCTTCTATTTCACCTGGCAATGACAAATACTATTTTCTGATTGATTGGCTGATTGGTCGATGGTGAAGCAGAGAAACCTGCCCTTTCCTCATCTATTCATAGATTACTAATATCTTTTAAAGTTTATGTGCGGCGAATTTCATCATTCTTCGGCATGAGAGAGGGTGAACTTATTGAAATGTGCATGTCTCATGCTGCGCAAGACTTGAGAGTCCTGCTTAAACACGTTTAAACTGCTATGTACATATGCAGCGCCTACCGTAATAACTATCTCGGTAGTCTGTGCGCAGCATTTTTGTCTCATTCATAAAATGCTAAAATCGGGGACAGCTTTAGACGGGGGGACAGGTAGTCCAAAACAGGGACTGTCTCCAGAAAATGTGGACTTCTAGTCACAGAACTGGCAGGGCACCTTTTTTGGAACAAGTTCTTCTGTGTTTTCATGGTCATCTTGTTCTGTCGCAAAATTAACTTCTTCACCACGCCTCACAGTGACGCATTCGCACCATGTGTGTTGAGAAGCACTTCACTGAAAACGGTGCTGTTGGAAACAGTGTGTTGTGGCGCAGCGTTCCGAACGCGGTGTAATCAAATACACCGGTATGTCGGTATATTAAAAATTCATATCATGACGGAAAAAAAATGCCGTTATTCGGTATGAACCGGTATACCGCCCAGCCCTACTATACAGTGTGTTGTTGCATGTTTTATGCCTTCATCTTTGCACAGTCGGACTACAATTGTAGGTATTTTAAGTATGCCACACAAACACCAGCTACTGGAGCACTTTTTAATAACTGGAAGGAAACTATTTTCTAATGAGTTGGTTTTGGATGCTAAAAAGAATTTTGTTCTACCTGTAAAATGAGAGAGAGTCCTCATAGTTTTTCTGGCCACATTAAGCACCCTACACTTCAGTGAGCTAATATGTTGGTCTTGGCCTGCTGCCTTTTCCCCTTGACATGGAGATTTTGGCTGAGGGCAAAATACTCTTTTGTAGTTTTCAAGGACTGCATAGAGGCAATAAAATAACAAAAGGGTTCGAGGTAATGGAATTTAGGTTGTGACTGAACATTTTCATCCACCTTCTTTAATAAAAGTTTAACTCTTACACACTGCCTGTGTCTGAAATCGTTCACTCACTCTAACCCCTACTGTTGCATCATAATGTGTCAAACTGCCACGGCTCCCCTGGTTATCCCATAATGATTTACACATTACTAAAATGTGATGGTTTTGTAAACAAATACGTGTGATTTCACAAAATAAAAAATAAAATGATGTAAGTCTCTGATTTAAAATGGACAAAAATAAACAGACCATATGCTGAAATGCAATTATAATAATTATTATAATTAGGTAATTTTGAACATTTTTTTATGTTTAGTGTAACCAGGCTGACTGTTACATTATGTGTCATCTGACATGACTTGAAGGCATAGTTCTGCGTAGCAGGTCTTAAGCAAGCTGTCTAAATATTGTATGAAACTGTATGAGAGACACTGCTATCCTGCTTAAGGCCCTGCCATATGGGATGGTTCGGCTGATACATTCATTTAGTGAGATGAATTCACCTAGAATACTTCTTTGTTCAATTTCAGTCATGTACATCCAGAAATTTAGCTCTCAAGTTGGTCATGTCTTGATTTAAAATGACTAATCTTAGTGTAGATTTTTCAGGCTGTTAGAAAATGCTGGTCTGTAGCATTCCATTGTGATGTGGCTTGCACCCTTAGCCTGTAAGGACAATTTTACTGAAGTTAAGGAGTCACCAGACCCACCATCCACATCACATTACATCACAATGTAAATAATAAGGTACATTACAAGTGGCTTTGGGAAATTTTTAGATGTCTACTTACATAGGTGAGATATGCCTCATAAAAAAGCAGCTTATGAGATAATGATAATAGTAATAATCTACGTTATTATTACTACCTATCTATCCTCATCTCGCTCTCAAGTTTTAACGACAGCAGTCAATATACCAATAGAATAATTATTTGAACTGTTGAACTGTACATGAACCAAACATCTGAACATTTCGTCTCAGTTCTTTCCACAATTATCCACAAAGTGTGCAGCTTTTGTCACTGCTGTGCGTCTTTCTGGCCTTCAGCTTTGTCAAGGGCGGGGCATACAAATTTTGTGCTCTCTTCTGAACTTGGATCTGGTGCAGGAGAGCTCTTTTGGTTACCATCTTCACCACCCTGGGAGTGAGTGTGCATGTGCCTGTGTGTGTTTGTTTGGAGTGAAGCGCCATGCGTGACACAAACAGCTGCGTAGAATCGTAAACACGCCCTCTTAAGATAATGGTAGAGGCAACACTGTTCTGCTCTTGAAGCTTTAATCCAATTCAGTTATGCTTTTATGTATCTGTGGTTTATTCAAAATACACTTTTTTTAAAAATATAATTTTTTGAAAATTGTAGCTATATTATTTTTTATTATTTGTAGCTTTATATAATGCCTCTAAATCAAGCTATACATCTGATTGCGCACAACGTGGCATCATGTTCATCTCCAATATTGGTCAAAACAAATGAAGAATCTGCTGTTTTATTACCCATCTCACTATAAACTGCCATTTATTCCTGGCGTTTTATAAAAGGGATGTTGTCTGTGCCACAATACTGCAGTTTTTAACTTATTTATCTCACAGGTTCAAAACCCTTGTAATAAATTCTACATAAAAGTTCTCCATCTGCCCTCAAGTGTTTGAGTGAAGCTATTGTGTTGATGGCAAACACATTTTTCAAATCTTACGTTCACAAGGAATTTACTGAATTAGCGGTTGTAAAACAGAGCTGCCAACGGCCTCATTGAACTTTTATAACCTTTTATCACCGTTGCTTGATTTAATGACATTGTATAGTGTTGTGATTATTTTGAAAGTCAGAGTGTAGGAATGTTTGGCCAGAGGTTATTTCTTGTCAAGTTCCTGCTGAGTTCAGGGAATCCTTTGTTTTTTAATTTATATTTTCTTTTACTTCCCCTCACTTGTGCTATTGCATTTTGCATTCTTCCTGCACCTTATTTTTTGCATTTTTAAAACTTTCTTTCCTGTTATTGTTTTCCTTTTTCTTTTCTAATTTTAATGTTCATCATTATTTGTTGCAATTCTACTACCACGTTTTCCCCTCTGTCCTCTGATGGCTAGTGCTATATTTATGAAGTTTGCCCTCACCATGCTGACCCTAAATACCAGGTTAACCATTAACCTTAAGGCTTCACCTTGTTGGCCCTTTGCCCTCACTTGTTGATATTGCTGATGTAGTTACAGGCTACAATAGCTTGAGCTGCATCCAATGTGCAAGCATTTGGTAGAAAAGAGTGGAAGAGAAATGAAGAGAAGTCACTGGTGTGATGGGAGGAGTGGGAGGAAATAGTCAAGGTGTAAAAGAACAAGCAAGTTGTAGAAGCGAGGGAGTATCAATACCCAAATCATTGAAGGAGTTAGAGAGCAGCCAGAGAAATGAAGGCAAGAGAAGAGCGTGTAGTATGATTTATACCTTTGATCTGGGGGGAAATTGTATGCAGGAGTGTTGACTGCAAGCTGCTGTGTTTGGCTATGTGGAGAACAATGGAGGAAGCTCTCTTATAGTAGTAGTAAAAGGTCAGTGGGAACTGCCAGTGCTGCTGAGTTTGGTAAGGTGGATATTGCTTGTTTCATTTTGAATTTAGTTTATCTTTGGTATTTGTTCCTGGCAAGCCTATTCGTTCCCCAGTAGATCCACCAAAAGGCAAAATAAAGAGGAAAAGAGAAAATATTTAGATTTTAATGGCACAGCCATAAACCTATTCTACAGTACACGTGTAATATCCCACTGAGAACATGTTTACGAGGCATGGTCTGTTATTACTTGTTCTGTTTTGGAGTTAAATCAGGATGCATTTAAAAGAAACTATTTGACTTAACCATAAGCAGACAAGAGCTGAACCACACAATCTAAATAAAGAAAACAGAGAGGAGTAGATGAACAAATAGGACACACATGATTTATTTTGTTGAAGTCAAGCCTGTAGTGATACTGGCAAACAACTGCACATAGCAGAAAGTTGTTTAGAGCAATTGTACCATGTGGTATTTTTAAGGGCCTTATACAGTTGATATTAAATAAACGTACCAAACTATCAATAAATAGAAGTGAAGAGGTGTTAAGTTTGGTTTATACTCTTGCAACAGATCTACATGATCCCATGTCATAGCAGACTGCTGCACTGGTGTGTTGGAATGGTTTATAATTACATGCCTAAACACACCACTGCAGCTAGTCAGCTTTGTTGGATTTCTCTGTATACTTCACACTAATGGCGATTCATGTTGGAGCTGGATCTAAAAAAGTTACTTTCACTGAAGTCATTATGATACAGAAACTAGAGAGGACATCTTAGAGGATGGGGTGTAGGAGGAAGACAAGGATCAGGAAATGCATTTTGGACCAGTCACAGCTTTTGTGATGTGTAGTTACTTACATCAATCTACCTGATACCTACGTAGAAGTTATGGGCGACCATAAATCTTGGTGGCTTCATATGTACACATGCAAAATACACCCTAGCTAGCTTTTTCTTGGCCCACTTTCATTGGAGGTCAGAAGCATCTTCTCAATCGACCATTATGCCAATTGCAGAATCAAACTTGGAAACAATGGCTGGTCCTGTTATACGAGTACCCCTACATAGTAGGAAGCACAATTTAAATGGCCTAACATGACTCGTAGTGCTTAACGTTATAATATTACACTTGTATGTCTTTCTTATCTTTCAACATTACACTTGTATGTCTTTGCAGGTCCTACAAAACATTACATTAGAAGCTGTGGTCAGATCTGAACTAACACTTTAGTGAGGAATGCGAGTTATTGCTGTGGCAGCGTGTTTAACATAATTATAATAAGTGTTCCATCATTAAATTCACCCACCGCCATCTATGGTAACAGTGTGAAACCAGCATTTAGGCCAAATATCTACAGAAGAAATATGTTAACTTTGGGTTGCATTCATGGTTTGCATCACGATCAGTCTGTTTACTTGTGGGTCGTCTTCCACACTCTTTTTGTGTGTGCCTGCGTGATCTCATAAGTCAATCAGCTCGTGTCCCTTTGCTCTTATTCAGGTCAACAGTTGATAAGAATTTATTGATCACCAACAAATGAATCACAGCTCATTAGCATGTAATTGCAGAGAGAGATTTTGCACATGTTAATTAAGACAATATCATGTTATCTATTTATGTAGTTGTTTGTAGTAGTTTACATAATTCACAACTGTTGCCAGTGTAAACTGGTGTAAATTGTAAGTATCAAAATAAAGAGGTGAAGTATTTTCCAGTCTATGGCTGAATAGCTGTTCTGAACTCTTGGATACCTTGATGAAAGATGGATGCACTAGGAGTATGTCTGACTTTCAGTGTGTAGATTACAGCCCCAGTTCTCACTAAGCCATTACAATTAAGCTACTAGGAACAGTGCTGAACAGGCCACGTGACACCCTCGGGCCCCAGAAAGCCTTTCTGCCATACACATCCATTGGTAAGAAACAGCTGTAAACTATGAAGACAATTTCCTGACAAACACATTTAAAAAATATAAGTTGTGTGGAATACATTTGCAAACCTTCAGCCTGAGGGCGCCACCACAAAGAGCTCACGCAGTGTGTAATGGAAAGATTTCATCTTTCTTTCCTTCCTTTTTATCCTCACTTGCCTGCTGCCTTATGTTGTTATATAGTCATTTCTTCATTATGTGCTCACTATCTTCTCTTCTCAATTTCTCACTTTCTCACCAGCCTTGTTTCCCTTCTGTTTTTCTTTCTCCATTACCCCTTCATTCCCCCTCTCTTTCCCCTCTTTCACTTTCTCCTTTCATTACTTAGTTCCCACCTCGTTTTTTTCATTACTTCATTCCTTTCTTTACAAGCTTCTCTCTGTTTCTCCCTCTCTTCCCCTCGCTCCTCCCTCTCCGTCTCCTTGTCAGTCTGCCAACAGCCCGATGGCCTGTTCATTTTCATCCTCTGCCTAGAAAACAAGGTCTAAAGTTCAAAGCTGCTGTTGTGGATTGGCGGCAGGAGAGGGAACACGGAGTGAGGCCAGACCTGGGTCAAAGCAGAATTGAATATCATCTTAAACAAATGGAATTTTAATCTGATCAAATGTTAAATTTTCGCACATGTAATCACTTTTGAATGGGATGAATACAATAAGCTCTGTATGTTCATATCTTTACCCATGTTAACAATTTCAAATGATAAAAGTTCACATGGATTTTGTTTTAAATGTAGCCGCCCAAATAAAAATTGCAAGATCAGTGTTTCCAATGCAATGTCATTAATACTATGGCAGCCTGCCATGGTATCATTAGCACTGCCATGGTCTTTTAGCAAATCGGAAATATTTTTGCACGTTCCAAACAACAATGTGCTTGCGTTATTTTTCATATTGCTCCTTAAAGTGTCTCTTCTCATTAGTTGTATCATCTCTTCCTCCCTCCCTTCCCTAAAGCCTGCTTCCCCGGTGCATGTGCACCAAATACTGTATTAATTGTAATACTACAGAAAGCAGTAGGAAGGTAGAAGAACCAAGGTGGTGTTAAAGAGGAAGGAAGCACAAATCAAGTTTGTTTTCTCTGATGTGTCTTTTGGCCTAAAACCGCAAAAGAGGACTTTGTGAAATGCCATGAATATAACAGTTTTTCTCCCCACTGTATTTTTCTTGATGCTTTTAATCTGATGAGAGAAATATATTTTGATCATGCTCCCACGTGTTTGTGGTGTGTGGTGTGCATTCGCAAGCATGCATGTGCGTGCGTGATAATTAAATTAACATATTATTATTCATCTGCACAGCTGGATTGACCCAAGCTGTTCACATGTTAGTGTGAGTGTGTCTGAGACAAAGCTATGTGTTTCAATCAGAGGGACAAAGCTGGAATAATCTAAGTGTCCACCTGTATTTATCCCACCCAACCCCTGTATAAAACAGCCTTCCACTACTTTACATTCTGCCGCATTTCACAGACATTTGGCAGCATCTTCAGCACTGTTTCTGCTTGTGAGTGGGTGTGTGTAAAGGAGAGAAAAATCTGGTGTGGCTTTACTCTATGTTGCAAAAACAGAATAATCAGCACATTAGAGGCGAGCTAATTCACTTACTACATTTGTATTTAAGTATAAAATACTTATGTTGGATCAATACGGATAAGAATTAAGTATAATCACTTGCCGATTCATTAAATACTCTACTGTAAAATTATGCTGTGTAATTTAACAGCCCTACACTAAATCTTACAGTCTTCAGCATTTGTTTCCAATACCTACTTCAAATACCATTTTATATTAGTATATGTTTTGTAGTATTATTGAATTGAACTGTGTTGGATTGAAACATGTTCCTATTGTTTTGACAGCCTCATCCATTTTATTCATCGAGTAAGTCTACATAACTGAAACAATTTTGTGTTCAATTCAGTCCAGTTTAACAGAAAAACAGACTACATTCTTCAAAATGATTGTACAGTTGACCTACCATTACTTATTTAGTGCAGGGCCGTATATAAGAACGCTTTTGTTTTCACCAGTAACTACTGAACTAGCTGAAGAGTAAATATTTCAATGTTGACTCTTCATAAAATAAGACAGTTGATTTTTTCCTGATAAAGTTAGCTGTTAGTGAGGCCCACTGTGAGGCAGCTGGTGGTAAAAGTAGGCCATACTCCCTGTTGAGCCACCTATAGATCAAACCCCTCTGTATACATAGTCCTTCTCCTATAATACCCTCCTACACTGACAGACCTTATACAGAACTCACACATAGTGGGTTACTGCTGAGCTTTGAAGAGTGGAAGGAGAGAGGGAGGCCCATTTTCAAGTCTCTTCAAGTTTTTTTTGTCAACCAAAAGAAATGCTGTTGGACAACAGCACATTTTCAGGCGTTAATAAACAAAATTTCTTGTACAGCTGTATCATTTTGGAAAATATAAATTAATCTGTCAAATCTTGCATGTGACTTTGCCTTTGTGCAGTTCTTTCCTAATATTTCTCTGTTCTCATATTTTTTAAATCCAGTCATCTCCCAGGCTTAACGGTGTTTTCTGAGTTGTAGTATCTGTCATGTTTTGCATTTCTATCACACATGGACTGTATCTTGTTCAATCTTGTGAGATTTGTTGTGCGAAACCAGATTTCTAATGAGAGGTTGCAGGAAATGGCATGCGTCGGCTATTCATAAAATCATCCAATTTTAGGAAACGATATTGGATTTTTTTTTGTTGTTTTTTTAAACCTGATTCATCAGCATGCTGCTTCCCAGCTGGTGTACTCTCAATTTATTGGTGAGAAGTAATTCATTTAGGTGAGGAAATTACAGAGAGGCCAAGGCTAGCAGCTAGCGGCCCCCGGCAGCGCGCGTGCTACACCTGCTCCATTTGAGCTAGCCTCAAGTGGTCACTCAGTGAACTGCAGTTTTTTGCATTTCCACATGGGCTTCATTGCTCAGACATGGAGGTCGGCACCTGGGAAACACGCTACTGCCAAGTGGACCAATCACAGCTCTTGTGCTCTGCGTTGCTCCAGCACCTTCTGTGGAGGTGCACGTCAGCTATGGAGTCCGTGCAGGGTCTGTGTTATTGCAGGAGCCACTGCGTCAATTTAACACAGAAGCATAAACTGTGAGTTACTCCTCCAGGCCTTGTGGTACTGCTGTTTTAGTAGCCCGTGGATTATAAAGGTTTCAAATGACAACATAAAAACATCCGATTTGTGATGGGAGGGAAGCGTGAAGACAATGCAGCTTAGTAGTTTGACTTGCATCCAAAGGACACAGAGAGGGAATAGCCTTATATAGCCTCTCCCAAAAGGAAATTTGTTTTTTTATTTATTTGTTGCCCAATATCATAAGAGCAAAGATAAACCTAACTTTGCATTCAGAAATAACTGCAGTGTATTCTGCTTTATCATACAGTGAATAAAAACTTGTTTTTACTTGGGGCAACCTCTTCCATAAATTTTACAGGTGCATTGTGTGTATTGTAGTCACTACTACAGCCTGCTTAGCTGCTGTTGTGTTTGACTACTGTGTGGGCTTGATATTCTTAAACATGATTTGTATTTGTATTTTAATCAATATTCTGAATTAAATACATGTGACAGTTGTAAGGACACAGAAAAACATTATATTTTCTCCAGTGATTCAGTGAGAAATAGTTTCCCTCAGTGAACATCTGTTCCATACACTTTATAATGACGTGGTGTAAATATACTGCCTCATCGATGGTACTTTTTACATGTTAAGAGGGGGTTTATGAATTTAACATGATTAGATGGCACTCAGATACACTTTTGCATGAAGGAAAATAGCATCAGCATAAACAGATAGAGCTGCTCTACTCTAATCTGCCCTCAAACACGAGGGAAAGAGAAAAAGAGGAATGAAACACACATACTTCATTTAGAAAGAGGTAATTTCAAGGATGATGGACTGCACTTGCCATGACACCTGAAATGTTTCTTGAGTTGGTTTGTTTAAAATGAATAATGGTTAACATTACAAACACTAGGGAGAGTCTGTATGAGAATCTTCCTCTTCTGCTTTGCGTATGTACACCAGTCTGCGCATGCACACCCTCAGGATCTAACTTTGAAGTGGGAATTCTTTTTGTGAGCTAAGTTGGAAAATGGAAAGTTTGTAAATGTTGGTGTTGAGTATTTGGCAATACTCTTGATGTAGCATTGGGGTTTGTTATTGTGTCAGCATCAGCAGGACCTCTATGTACAGTGCATGATAGCAGTCACAAGGCTGTAGAGAAGATACGAGGTGACCAGTAGCCAGTAACAAAATAGCTAGCTCAAACACTGGCTAATCACCCCTCAAGACAATCGATGAAGAAATTTGTCTATTCATGAACGAACATTACCAGGTCTTTTTTATGGTGTCAGATGTTTACAGATCAACATGAAGACTATTCTGGATAGGGCTGGGCGATGATGTAAAAAATAATAAACACGATTATTCATTGATTTCCAAAAAAGTATTTATTAAACCACCAAAAATTTTTATAGCATAAATGTCACAGCCTCCGTTATCTCTTGCTGTCGCCGGGAGCCAGTGGGATATGAAGTGGCATTGTAAAGAGTGTTCTCAATGGAGGACTGTGTTGTGGTGGCGGTGGCTGACGATGACTCGCTTTTTTTGGGTATTTTGCTCCTTCAATATTTTGTCATAGACCGCTTTATGGCAGAACTTTACATGGTTAAATGAATTTATCGTGTTGCAGACACGACGTCATGACAGACTTTGCAAACAATCTCCTTCTGCTCCACTTCCGACAATTTTGAATCCAAAATGTCTCGAAGTTGTCCTACCTTTCTTTTCAACTAAAGGGTCAGGCTGGTTTTCTGCCATGTTGTCAAACACTCGTTCCACAATTGATCCGCACACGTCACACGCTTGCTGCAGCTGCATGCAACAGAGGTGCATACAAGGTGCTTTTACAGCGCAGGAACTTGCAGACACGCCGCGCGGCACATTAACTGTTTTATAGATAACAGTGTTTTTATGATCATGAGAAGCCAAAATCGAAATTGCGTTTAAAATTCGATTAATCGTCCAACCTTAATTCTGGACCCTAATAACTACTAAACAAGGCTGATATTTAAGATTTAAAATCTGGATGATCATGTCAGTATTTTCACAATATTAAATGGGAAATTACTCTGGAAGTTCTTAGAGCAGCTAATGGTGTTAGACAAATATAGAAAATAGACAAATAATCAATCTGACAACCATTTTATCATCCATACAAGGTATGAAGATGGTTTGGTAAGTGGTTTGTAACATCACATCATATCATAGGTACAATACCCAGTTCTACTCTACTGGACAGTTTTGTTTGTTGTTGAGCTCTCCCTATTTTGCCCTCTCTAATAATTTCATTATTCACCTGCTGCTGCATTGATAAACAAAGCTGTTTTTGTGACGTGACTAATGGCTAATGCTGTTTTGCTTTTGTGTGCGCATTGGTGCTCCTCTGAGATCAGTCGCATACATATACACGCACAAGCCTGGCATAGGTAGTCAACATGTATTAAAGTAATATTCCACCAGTGTGTGTCCACTCTAGTGTGTGTCATGCTTTCCCATTGTGTGTTCCAGTAGCTGATGCTTTACATCCAGATGGCCCTAGCTCGTGTGTTTTAAATGTGCATCATCCTGGGAGCCTGAGTTGAAGCTTACATCTTGCAAGGATGCAATGAAGTTTAATGAGTCAGACTATGTTTGTGTTTACTCGTACTTGCATCTACACACTTTTTCTTTCATCATTCATTCACTCCTCTGCAAATTACACCTATCGTTTTATCCTTGTTTCTTATAGAGTAGTCTTCTTTGTGAATCTTCCCACAGGCTATATTCTGCAGCCACGTGACATGTGCTGTGCTTAAGTTCATAGCATCCATAGCCATCGTCACTTCGTCCTCATTTGGAGATGTCTACCCCTTGCTTGACCTCTATCTCTGCAGTGTTATTACCCTAAATTGGACTTTTCCATCCTTTGTAATGTCTTTAATAGTTTCCTTGCATCTGCAGTTATCTTGCCATTTCCCTCTTTTGTTCTTACTTGTTCCTTCGTCTTGGCTTGACATGAAAAAATTACTGTCTATGTTATTATTTGGTCTTCTCTGCTTCTCTTTGTGGCTTGGCCTGCACATTCTAAGTTAAAATGTGAACATAATTTAATCTGTTATTAGTTTCAAATATGTATATTTCCAAAGCTGTGTGTTTATGTATAAGTATGTACATTTTCCTCATGATTTGCCATTTACGTTTTTTAAATTTTTTCTCATACATTTATTCACATCATACAAGACATTCTAAAGACTTTTATCTACCACATTGTCAGATTTAATCTCTTAATCAGTACACCTTAAAATTAGGGTTGGGCACTGAGAACCAGTTCCCAGACGAGTCTGGGGGTGGATGATGCTGTCATCTATCTGCTCACTCATACCTGGATGGTGGTGGAGGCTCAGTGAGAATCACTTTCTTTGATTTCTCCAGCGCCTTCAACACCATCCAGCCTTTGGTGCTGGGTGGGAAGGTGTGATCGATGGGTGTTGGTGCATCCACTGTCTCCTGGATCACTGACTACCTGACAGACAGGCCACAGTTTGTGCATCTGGGAAGTGTCCTGTCTGATGTGGTTGTGAGTAGCGTGGGAGCCCCACAGGGTACTCACTCCTTTCCTGTTCACCTTATGCACCACTGACTTTCAGCACAACTCATGTAACATCCAGAAATTTTCTGATGACTCTGCAGTTGAGGGGTGTATAAGCGGTGGATGGGATGAGGAGGGGTATAGAGGACTGGTGGACAGATTTGTGGGGTTGACTGGAAGGAATCATCTGGTGCTTGATGTGGGCGAGACCAAAGAGATAGTGATTGACTTCAGGAGGAAGAGAAGAGCTCCTCAGCCCCTCAGCATCCTTGGCAGGGATGTGGATGTGGTGGAGGAGTACAAATACCTGGGAGTGACCATCGATAACAGATTGAACTGGAGGACCAACAGTACAGCTGTGTACCAGTAGGCCTGCAGCAGACTCTACTTCCTGAGGAAGCTGAGATCCTTCAACGTGTGCGATAAGATGCTGGAGATCTTCTACCAGTCTGTCGTTGCCAGCACCCTTTTCTCTGCTGTGGTCTGCTGGGGAACAGCATTGCAGCCAGTGATTCCAATAGACTGAATAAACTGATCAGGAAGGCTGGATCTGTCATTGGCTGCACACAGGAAACTTTTGAGGTGGTGGTGGAGAGGAGGACACTTAAACTGTTATCGGTCATGGATAATCCTGACCACCCTCTCCACCGGACGATAGACAGACAACGGAGCTCCTTCTCCAAGAGACTCAGACAAAGAACGCTCAAAGAGCGCTACAGGGAGTCTTTCCTGCCTCAAGCCATACGCCTGTTCAGCTCCTCATCTGCATGTGTACATTATTTCTTTTCCCTCCGTGCATACACTTTTTTGTTTCAATTCACTTTTTTTTATAATTCTGTAAATAACATGTATATAGTAGATTGTGTTTTTCCTGTTATATAGTATGTATAGTGTTGAGTGCCTGTACTTTGCTGGGGGAGTCAGACACAGCAGTTAGTAATAGAAAATAAATTATAAGAGACAGAAAATAAATGATAAGAGATTAGAGGACAGGAGCCAAAGAAGAAAGAAGAGAGGACATGTCCTCAGTGCATCGTCCCCCTGCAGCCTAGGCCTATAGCAGCATAACTAAGGGATGGTTAAGTCCAGCCCTAACTATAAGCTTTGTCAAAAAGGAAAGTCTTAAGCCTGACCTTAAACGTAGAGACTGTGTCTGCCTCCCAAACCCAAACTGGGAGCTGGTTCCACAGGAGAGGAGCCTGATAACTGAAGGCTCTACCTCCCATTCTACTTTTAGAAACTCTAGGAACCACAAGCAGACCTGCATTTTGAGATTGTAGTGATCTTTTGGGACAATATGGTCCATGAGGTCTTTCAGATATGATGGAGCTAGGCCTTTCAGGGCCTTGTATGTTAGGAGGAGGATTTTAAATTCAATTCTAGATTTTAAAGGGAGCCAATGAAGAGAAGCTAATACTGGAGTCATATGATCTCTCTTGCTAACATATTTTACATTACCTCAGCTAACAAACTCCACAGCTACATGCAATATCTTTTTATAAATGTTTTGTTCAGATGCTTTTGTAATGGATGTTTAATACCCATTTGCACTAAACTATATTAAGAGCTGATTGCTATTTATTTTGGAAGTCTACCAACCAAGCTAGTGAAGCTATTGTTTTTTTTCTCAATTTCAGCTCCTTTATTTATTATTTAATATTTATTTAAGTTTACATTGGATTTTGAATCCCTAATTGCACTGCCTGAACCAGTTACACTTGTTATATTTTTATGGTTAAGATTGTTTTAGGGGTACAGTTATTAAATAAATAATTCAGTACATTTATATCTGATTATTTGTTTTTTAAGAAATAGAAAAGAAATGTTTAAATCAAGTCTGATGTTGCCTTGCACAAAAGAATGATCCCAGTCTTTTCCACACAATGAAACTTAGCGTTTGTTACCATAATTCTGTGCTGTTTTTCTGTATCAGTATCGGATCGGTATCGGCCGATACTAAAACTCCGATAACGGTATCGGTGGTGAAAAAGGCAGATCGGTGCATCCCTAGTCGCAATGTAACAGGCAGATACATCAGCGTCAGAGCGAAAATACGATAAAAATCGGATAAAATCTCAGGTCAATTGCCAAGTGTGAATAAATAAAAATGGCCTGTGTAAAGGCTTTTTCAAATGAAAAAATTCTCTTGTGAAGTATTTGTGACCTGTTGACCTACACCTCAAAGAATCGAAAACGTTTAGAACAGGAATCGGAATTGAGAATCGGAATCGGAATGTTAAAATCCAAACGATGCCCAACCCTACTTAAAATTAATAGGGCCTTTCCATTGAAGCAATTTAGCTGTGTCTCTATAAGCAATGTGTATGCTGTCATTGTTTAAAAAACTATTGAAAATGTCATTTTCGAGCCAAGATTTGTAGCTTTTTAAATCATCTGTTATATATAATGAATTTTTGTACTTCAATTTTCTGTTTTACTTTTTTCTTTCTGATTTTACACACTGTACACACAAACAGTGATTTGTACCTTTTTATATTTTTTGTTTCTTTTTCTTATTTATAGTTTAATTTTACTTTACATTTGTAGATACATTTTGCTTTCTTGGATTCCATCTCTCCTGCACAACAATAAACCATTTTTATACCGTTTTTGTTTACTATCTTCAATGTGCAATTAAACAAATCAAAATAAATTAAACAAATCAAACAAAAGCCTAAATTTAAGTCTTGGGCATTGCAATTATATTATGAGGCTAATGAATGACATCCCTTAGTGGATCTTCTATTTTTTTCTGTTTCCACATGAATGTTTCTTCAGTTTCAGAACTTTCAATATATTTTATCACCCTTACAAAACTCTTACAGAATATTATTTTTTTCTTTCAGGCTTCAGACAGAGGCATTTGGGGGGAAAAAATTAATATGAATGATTGTGCTCACAGTTGCCTGTTGGTGCATGTTTCTCTGCTGCTGTTTATCTCATAGGGGGTGACCAGATGGGGGTGTGTGTGTGTGTGTGTGTGTGTGTGTGTGTGTGTGTGTGTGTGTGTGTGTGTGTGTGTGTGTGTGTGTGTGTGTGTGTGTGTGTGTGTGTGTGTGTGGGGTGGGGCAATTTCATCTTGATCTTATTAAATGCATCAGTCGTTTCCGTTCTTAGTTTCTGGCAAATGACTATTTTCTGTCATTAATTCTCTACTGTCAAATGTTTTAAACTTAAGGTTTTGTGGATGTGTGTGCATTTGTATGTATGTACCTGTGCCTGCTAACTATTCAATAACGAATAGTTGTTATAAGCAGTGTGGCTGTCAGTGCCGTTTACTAAATATGCTAATCGCCGGGTACCTGTTTGTATAAGAGTGAAATGCACACCTCCCCATCCAGCACACACTTGCTTACTCCCGCACAGCTCACAGATAGGGGAAACAAAACAAGGTTGGTGATAGCCATGGATGTGTGCAAAGTTCCTCAATTTTCCTTTTTTTTTTTTTTTTTTTTTTTAAGGTTTTAAATGTCTGCGTAGAAACAAGGGGACAGACTGACAGCGTTTAACAGGTTTAAATGTCTTTTTCCCTTTTCTCCTCAGTGATGGAGCCCATGACGGTGACGACGTCAGTGGTCGGACCGGACGAGTTCGATCGCAATGCCCCGCGGATCTGTGGGGTGTGCGGGGACAAGGCCACTGGCTTCCACTTCAATGCCATGACCTGTGAGGGCTGCAAGGGCTTCTTCAGGTGAGTGTTGTTGCTGCGTTTCATATTTTGTGGTTTAGTGACTGAGTGTTTCTGTTGAATGGGATGTGTCCATATTTCCCTTTGGATCAGGAACTTTCGATATGCATCGTGTTTGCTTTATTCATCGCTTTGTTTTTATTTTGCTTGTAGTTGAACCTGCTCATTTCTACACCTGCAGAACATCATTAGTTCTGTGTAATTACATTGTAATTACTTGTATCAACAAGTGTCAAAGTATCAAAGTGTCTTTATTTTGATTCACTCCTGTAGGCGCAGCATGAAACGTAAAGCCTCCTTCACCTGTCCATTCAATGGAAGCTGCACCATCACCAAGGACAACCGACGTCACTGCCAGGCCTGTCGTCTCAAGCGCTGCATTGACATTGGCATGATGAAAGAATGTGAGTTGACCTTTGCTGATTCATCTCATTCTATCTGTGCTGCTGCCATAGCTTGGTGTTTTCACAGTTATTATTTGATAATGGAAATGTGTTGAGTCTGATTATCTGATTAACTGAAATTAATAAGTAACAGTGCCTAACAAAAACCCAGTACTATCTATGTTCTGTCACATCATTTAAGAAATTTTTCAAGTCAAATCAACAACAAAAATTGTCAAGCATGGCTGCAATTGTACTGAATTAATTGTGCTTACCGTATTTCACTAAATAAGTATGTTTTATATTTATTGTTTTTGCCATTCATTGTTGTTGTTCTGAAGAGGCCCATTCCAGAAAAATAATTAAGGATGTTTGCTGGATGTGAAAGGACCTACTGCATACATATTGGGGTTTAAAATTCCAGGAGAACATATAAAAATAGTCATATTTTCATTTCCATTTAAAAACATTTAAAAGAGTTCTGACATGTAAAATAAAGAATATTTGAGAACTTGCATTACCAAATAAATCTAAGCACAGTTATATTGCTGGCCACGTCAACTTCTTTGCACTTCTTTGGTCAGATTTCCTTGAGTTGTCTCATTACTCTAACTTAATTTCTTGATGAATGAAGTTAGAGGTTTGTGGCAATAATGGAAGGATATATATAACGAGATGAACAGGAGACACAACAATGCAGCAGTATATCAAAGTCAGTGAGTGGCCTACCTCACTGATGTCACAATGTTAACTGGAGGCAAAACAGAGGGAAGTTTGAGGTGAACACTGTGACTTTCAACCAGGAAAATGTCGTCTTGCTGTATATTTTGGTGCCAGAAGCTTTATCACATACATGTAGACAACTTGGTTTGGCTTTGGTGATTAAAAGAAAGGATTGGAGTGAGTTAAACAGTTAAAAACACACATACTTCTTATCAGATAAGATTAATATGTAATGCATCATGAGTTTCAGCCTGGAAAATGTTCTGGGTTAGACTAAATCAAATGTGCAAAGTTGCCTTTACTGCATTACCCTCCACAGTGTTTCCACTTACTTCTTGTAATATCTTTGTTGGAGAGGCTTCACTTGATAAAGACAGACCAGACTTCGTCCCCTCTGTGTCCTCCTTTGGTCAAATTGTCCATCCAGTGAGTGGGAGTCTAGAGGTCGGTGAATATAGTAACATCAGTCAGAGTCAACTTTTTGGTCTCGGGGAGTGAGTGTATTAGTATATTCCCTAAAATATGTGTTTCCCTTGTCCATTCTTGCCAAAACAGTCCATTGAAATATGCTAACCGCCATTTACAAGCTATAGTGTTTGATTGGTCAAGTTTGTTTGGTCCAGTTAATCCCCACCCCTCAAAAAACATCTATACTATATCTATACTGTGGAGTAAAACATTACAATGAAGCTTCTCCCTTTGTGAAGAAGGATCTATACTGAAGTAGTATAAGAAACCCAAATTCACACAAATAAGAAATTCATTTTTCATTCAACTTTTCACTCAAACCCTTAAGCTGATATAAAACTCTAGATAAGACTGATACTGAGGGTAATAATAAGACAGAATGTGACATTCATATTCATTTATATGTGTGACTTACTGTAAAAAAGCTGCTCTGATGCTACTTCCATATCTGTGAAAACCACAGCCACCATCGCATAAAATGACTTTCTGTTTTGTGTTTTTTGACGGTGCCACAATTTCTAACACATAAAGCCAGTTAGTGGAATGCAGAGACGAAAAACCCTTTATTCAGCTCCACATTGAAACTGCAAAGGACCAAAAAAAATATCTTACACTTCTATCTTAAGTTGAATTGAGTTGAAATCAATGTATAATTCAATAGGGGACAGACAGGTGTGGATATGCATGAGGTTGGTGGTGCCATATGGAAAACTGTGTTAAAAAGGTAGCTTGATAGTCTTCTACTCTTTTCTTTGTTGGTTATTTATACAATATGAGGCCTGGGTGTAATACAAGATGAAGGTGCTGTGAACAGAGAATGAGACCTCACATCACTTTTTGTTAATGCACAATGACACCTTGTCACAATGGATTCATAATGACTACCATAGAGGGGCATTTCTATTCTGCCTTTTCTAAATGATTACATTATGTAGCGTTTATGACATTATTAGTCCTGCTGCAGCCCTTTTCTTTTTTCTTTAAATAAAAGAGTGACAAAGCACCACTTTGCTTGCCAAGTTTGTATTGGAATTCTGGCAGCTAACCCAGGCTCACTAGAAAGAAATACCATAAACAGCAGTGCATTAGCATAACCAGAACAAGTCCTAGATCACAAGAAGAGAATGAGAGAGGGGGAGGGAAGGAAGGAAGCAAGCAAGCAAGCAAGCAAGGAAGCAAGCCTGCAAGCCTACAAGCCTGCAGGAGTTACATTCCCATTTAACAATGGCTCTCTTTCTTCAAAGAAACACACAATGGTCCAGCACACATTTCATTCACAAACAGACTGTATGTGTGTTTGTGTGAAACAGGGATGATGCAGGGCAGGGTTCGGGCTAGTGATAACGGCCACGCTGACCAGAAATAGCCATATTACACTGGTGTGTCTGTGTTTCATTGAGAAAAGATGTGAGAAGAACGAACGAGCCAGAATAGAGAGGGAGCGAGGGAGAGGATAAAATGGTCTCTTTGTTTGTCACACCAAGTACACAGGTTCATGGGCAGAAAGAATCCCACTGTACTCACTACTGAGTATTACGCCTCCTCTACACCTTTCATTGTGGAAAAATAAATTTCTGTATGTGCACAAACGGCCTAGAGATCTATATTGTCTGTTCAAAACCTCACCACCTCCACAATAACATATCTCTGTTCAAAAATGTTGCATTGAACTCAGCTGCAACTGTGTTGTTCCATAGTGCTGCTGAAATTAAATGGTGTCCTCATAAAGTTGGAGTAACTTTGTTTCTGACACATTCCTTTTTTGATTATTATGGTAAATGGTCTTGCTCTTGTATAGCGCTTTTCTACCTACTCATAGGTACTCAAAGCACTTTTACAGTCAGAGACACATCCACCAGTGCCAGTTGCACTGGGAGCACTGGGATTCAGCGTCTTGCTCAAGGACCCTTCGGCATATGGCACACTCGGGGGATCGAACCGCTAACCCTTCAGTTCATGGACAACCCACTCTACCTACTGAGCATTAATTAATGGCATTTTGAGAAGATATATACTTTATTTATCAAGAATAAATCACATTATGACAATAGATGTACAAAATATTTTATTCCAACTTCATGGGACTGTGTAGGAGGATGAAATGCTAGCAACTCCTTGACATTAAAAATGAAATTCAGTTAGATTATTAACTTGCAACCTGGTTGTCTCCAGGCATCTGGTATAGTATTTGTTCATCTGCAGTTTGTGTTTGGAGAAGCATGCATCATAAAAATGTTATGTTATTAAGATATACAGGTTGCATTCATTAAATCTTGCACAACAACTACCATGCAGCTTCAAAATAACCACACATACTTCTGTGCTCTTTTGCACATGCAGCTAACAATTTTTATTTGGCCATTATGCTCAGCTTTAGTTTATAGAGTACAAATCGGTATAGATTTCTTTAAAAAAACAGACTCACCGTTGTTTAGACAAATGCGTCCCAGTCATTTTTTATGGCTTTGTTCTTTTCCATTTTCTCTATTAAATTCCCCTTTGTCCAGAAACATGTGAACTTGAAAAAAACTATTACGGCTGCTACATATGCAGTGCCAACTGTGTTGTGCAGCTACATTAAGAAAACAAATAATCCAAGAGCCCTACTCTTTGTTCATGTGGCCTTGTGCATCTGTTTAAAGCCATGCCAAGTTTATATCTCAATAGAAATAAATCAATAATCTGTTATGACGAAAGCTAGAGTGTGTCCGTGTGTTGATTCGTTAAAAATGAATATCCTCTTGTTGATTAGCAGTCATATTGAAGTCAAATTAAGTCTTATCTAAAGATTGATATGCACTCATTGTCTCTTTAGTGTGCAGTTTTCTCTGTCAAGTGTAAATGCCCAACCGTAAATGCCCGAGGTAATCTGGTTAGATTGCCCATCCATTGTATTATGATTGTGTTATAATCCCAATATTTTGTAGGTCTCCTTTGTGCCACCAAAACAGTTGTGACTCATTGGAGAATGGACATGGGTCTTCTGAGGGTGTCCTGTGGTGTCTGGCAACAGAAAGTTGTTTGTGGGGGTCTTTGGGTCCTGTGGGTTGAGGGCACGGACCTCTGTGGATCATTCCAAAGATACTTGATCAGTTTGCTAGTGAATTTGGAGGCCATGTCAACACCTTTTGATCTTCTGCATGTTTTTGTTCCTAAAGTGGTTTTGTGTGTGCGTCAGCCTCATCCTGCTGAGGATGGCTGCTGCTAGCAAGGAGTGTCATTAGTTGCAAGTCCATTACAGTTTTAAGCCAAGTAAAAGTGAGTAAATATTACTGAAATTTCGATAAAGTACAATTGCGCTTTGTACATGTATCCATTGAAAGTTGTTTTGCAAATGAGCTGTAACTCTCGTAAAGTCATCTCCAGTGATGCTGGTGATGGGGAATTGGGGCAAAAAATGTTTCCATTGCACTTTTGCAATAAACTTCCACATCAATATTGAGGTTTTCGAAATGTAGGTGTTTCCATCATCAGTTTTTCATTGTGAATGTGAAATGCAGCAATTGATATGTTGTGGTAGTGCCTGGTCTGGTCTAGGTGCCAGGTTCAAACATTTCCCAGCAGAACATTATATTGTCACAAGATGGTCAATGTCAGTGGTTTTAATGTTGTACCTGATATATATCACACCAAATCTGAGTGGGAGAGGTCTTCGTTGTGTTTAGCAGGTCAGTCAGCTAGTTGGTAAGTCCGCATTGGACCTCTGGCGCTATACCTTCCTCTCTTTGCCAGTGTTTCTGGCTAGACTGGTGTTGCCCAAAACCAGCTTTTTTTTAAATGAATCCCTGTCTCAGTGTTTGCCATTCTTTCTTTCTTTCTTTCTTTCTTTCTTTCTTTCTTTCTTTCTTTCTTTCTTTCTTTGCCCCCTTCTGCCATGTAGGGCACCACATCCAATCAGTCTCTTTCCAAACAGCAAACCTTCTTTTGACAAGCTGTTGCATGTCTGCCAAGTGCTGTGGGGTGGTCAAGATGTTCCTTTGACGGTCTGTTGTTGTTTTGTGGACCTCTGCCTTAATGATGCCATCCAGTGTTCAAACTTGGCTGGAAACCAACTGGTCCAGTCGTGTCATGGCCTTAGAATAGCTGCTTTGACGACTTGTGCCTAACTTTGACCAAACTGTGCCTATTCACCATTGAGCAATGTCCTGCATACTTGGATGTCCTCACCACAAGCAGTGGTTGTAGGCAGTCTGTTCCTGGCATAGAACTCGATGGATACTGAAGTGCAGCCAAACCCTAATTAATGACAGTGGGTAAAAAGAGATGAAAGCCAACTAAATCCTGGTTAGCTAAGCAGGCAGTCATTCAGTTGCCTTTTTAAGTCTGTAGTAGTTGCTGCTGTTGTTTTTTGGATCACCACATGCGATTATGTAATGCGACTTGTGTGGTTGCAATCCAGAGTGCTATCAGTGAAAATCCAGTTCACACTGAATACTGGTTGTTTTTCTGGAAGCTGTAAACAACTATATTTGTGTGAAGTGGTGATCTGAGCACCATTTATTTATGGTCATCTATGTAATTACGTGGGTCTCTTGAATACTATAACATGTATTTATGTGGTATACGTATAACTTTGATCCAAATATGTACTTACCATTGTCAAAGTTACGTTGCCATATGACATTGCCGCATCTGTTTTAATGTAATAATAGTTGGTGACACATTAAACACGCAATAAAATTTCTATTAAAGCATTAAGGTCTTTATTGCATCTACGAGTCTAAAACAAGGTTCACATTTTTTTTTTTAAATCATTGTACAGATTTATCTCACTAAAGAACTTAGCATGACATAATAATCTGTCATCATCACCTACAACGCTTCCCTACTCTTGGTATTTATTGGTTTTTAGGCACGTATTCCTCGGACATGACATCTACCCACTTCAGGCAGGCAGCTTTTAAATGCTGTTCAAATAGAGAACTAATGAAATAAAAAATGTAATTGCCATGATATTAGTTGCCACTGTTTCTTTATTTTGATTGCCATTGCTTCCTCCAAAATAAAAAATATAAGCATTACTTGAGAGTTAAGGTGTTTGATCATATTTCAATTAAAGACTTGATCTCACTTGATGTGCTACTCCTCTTCCTGATTGCAACAATAGCCTAGCTGTAATTGGTCTGACTGTACAAACCCTCACATAAGCAGCAAACTGAATTAAAGATTTGGTTGTTTGGTTCAGACTATGGTATTGGGAAAGTTTGATACCTGTAATTTTAACTTGGATCCAATTAAAAAGTCTGGAAGTCCAAAGTATTTTAGTCTGGAAGTATTTTACCTTGTACTGGGTATAAGATAAACAAAATGAGTGATAATCGTGCATCTGTCTGATTGGACAGAGTTGTTTTTTTTAAATGGCAAGTCATTCATGTAAAATGAAAAAATACTTTAACTTTCAATAACTAGATTGACTGTCCTTAAAATAGGGATGGCTCCGTATCACTTTTTCGCATCCGATACCAATACTGCAGCCTTGAGGATCAGCCAATATGATCCGATAACGATAATGGTTTTTAACCATTTGTTTTTGTCACTCTAAAAGTTGTTAATAATGTGTGGATGTAATTTGCTTGATACTGATACTGACATCTAAAATCATCACAGTACAGTATCACAGAACAGTTCTTCTGGTCCCCAAAAGCTGAAGTTATTCTGTGACTTCATTAAAACTTAAAGCTCACATAGCTTTTAACAGCGTTTGTAACCAGCATTTGTAAACACTGCACCATTCTCATGTTTGAAATAAAAGTGCAACTTGGTGCAAATATTTAAATTAAATTAAATAATTTCAATGTATAAACAGAAAAGTCATATCATACCTCAATGATATTGTAGCTGCAATAAATAATTTTATGTATTAACAAAAAATAAGAGCATCTCCACTAGAATAATGTAGGTAGAAGCTTCTTGAGACACACAATCCAAACAAAAAAAACTCTAGGCTATACACCTGATTTGCTGCACCAAAACAAGAACAGAACAGCCCCTCGAGACACTCATTGCACTCAGCTGTTTGACTTTTCTCCTCTGTTAGTGTAAAGTTAGGGTTGGACGATTAATCAAATTTTCATTGTGATTTCGATTTTAGATTCTCATGAACATAAAAACACTGTAATTGAAGGAAACGATTAATGTGCAGTGCGTGTTTGCAAGTTCCTGCGCTGTAAAAGCACCGTGAACACACTAAAGTGCATCAACTTCAGTTGACGATCACGATTTCAATATCTGTCAAAATAATCGGGAATATTATTTTTTCTATAATCGTCCAGCCCTATGTAAAGTAATTCCACACGGCAGACATGACTACAGCTCTTGCAGGCTTCTGTTCACATGACAAAAACACAGGCGCATGGCAACCATGGGACAGCTCGACAACAGTGTACCGGCATGTGGCGCAAAGTGAAGTTGAGGATATAGGAGATAGTTTGGGCTTATGGATTGGATCGGACGGGTTCTAATAAAAAAAATCCGATACCCGATCCAGTCCAGACTTGATACCGATTCAGTGGATCGGATCGGCCCATCCCTACCTTAAAATATGGATAGTAAGACATTTTATTTGTAGACTTCTGGTCGTAGGACTGGTATTTGTACCAGCTGACCTCATCCCTTTTATACCCGGGCCACAACACCATATCTCTCCTTTGCAGTCATGGGCTGTCTGTTTGTCTGTCCTTCTGTCCGTCCATGCATGCGTGCAGTTGAGCTCTTTATGGGTAATCATTTAGTGTGGCAAAGAGTCAGAGGGGTAAAATGGGCCAAGGCATTTGGGGGTCAGTGCATTCCAGCAGTGACTACAGTGACCCACAGACTCCAGATGTGCATAACAGAAACACTGAGTGTAAATTTTCACTTCAGTATTTTTGCTTTCAGTGTTATCATTACAATGCCACAATTCAACTACAAAAATGGTTGGCCTCTGAAAGTATGACTTTTGGTTTGGCAACTTTTATCATTTTTGTTTTATCCAGGGGTAAATATTTTGCGTTCCAGGGAAGTGACGCTTGCTGGGAAAAAAAGGTTCCAAGGCCCCCATTTGCCTTCTTGCTATGATATTTATAAGTCTTGCCATGATATTTATAATGTATAACTCTACTAAGTACATGTCAGTAGTCTAGAGTGGCAATAAAGTAGCAATTGTATTAGTCCTTCAGAGTTGTAACAGGGAAGGATACTCTTCTGACCACCTCATTACAGATGTCACTTCTGTCTACACACTGCTAGTTTTCTCAGCTCAGCTTGTAATTCAAGGTTTTATAATTTCACACCATCAGATGACAGTCAGCAGCACACATCCAGATGTGTGTTGTCTTTTGCAGAAATGAAATGAACTTGAGAATAGCCTCTCCATATCAATAACTTGAACTTCCAATAAGACAAACATGGGTGTAATAATATTGCAACATTACACTCACTATATATCGAATGTCAATCCCTCAGTGGCAGTCTTTCTGTCATTTAGATTGTATATTCTCAGACTGGTGTCACATTTGATGATGGGAAGGAAGGATAGACTAACATACAGGGTTGCATTATTATTATTATCATTATTATTATAATAATTATTATTATTTAGTAATGTAAGGAAGTAATTCCTACCAGCCCTTCTCATTGAGTCAAACCCAAAAGGGTCATGGTAAACTGTATTTGTAATCTGTTCTGCAGCACTGGGACACTGTCTACTCCTGCAGCATGAACAAGGCAAAAGGCACTTAAATATCCAACACTGGCTGCATTGGCTGAATGAAAAGACAGCAGACATGACAAGTCATTTTTGTGAGCCAGCTTGAGGAGATATATGGTCCATGTTACCTTGTTACCTGTCACAATATATCATTAAAATGGACTATATAAATTCAGCTAATATTTTGTTGTCATTTTACCTACTTTGATTAGTTGTAACTATTGGCTAGAAGCAGCTATGCTGTGGCCAAGCTATTTTTTTTAACATTGTCAAACACTATATTAGCTTGGTACTTATAGCATTCATGTGACTTTTCATTGTTTTCATTGTGCCATCAGAATTTTGTCTTTTTCCACTGTAGAATTTAATGTGTTCCCATCCCAAGGGAAAGTTAAATACTAAAAAGTCAAAATCAGTTTGTCTTAATTGTTAACGTACATTTAGCAAAACAACAACAAAAAAAATCAAAAAAATTACTGACCCATGTGTTCATTTTCTTTATTTTCCCTCATTTTGTTTTGAAACTTTGTATTGAAAACCATAAGGAGAAAACAACCCCTGAACAAAATACAGCGGTTAAAATAAGTATTGAACACATCACAATTTTTTAGGGATTCAGGATAACTCTTTTTTTTAAACTGATACCAATAACCGATAACTTTCTTCCTCCAAAGACCAATACCAATATATATGCACCTCAAGGGGATTATTCTGCCCCTGCATGAACATAGTCTTTTAGATACGTGGGTGCCTTCCTAACTCTAGTAGGATAACGACGGTCTCTTTCAGGATTCTGTTCTGACAGCACAGTGACAGGCCCAGTGTAAACTGGTTCCTGTGGCTCCAAAACCTCTTCCCCCGAACTGGATCCCCCTGGTGTCTGATCGTAACATGGACAAATTTGATCCTGATGCTTATTCACCAGCTTGTTGTCCTGTGTTTTCCCCTTCCATTGGACTGGACCGGTTCTCTCAACCAGAGTTGCAGGAATCCACTTCTGACCTGCATATCCTCTCACATAAACTGAATCAGTCTCTGTGAATCTCCGATCCCTTGCATGCCTGTCGTGCTGCTCTTTTTGTTTTGCCTGGTTCTGTCCCTGCTAGTGAAGGGTGCACTCAGTCGAGCTGAGTCCTGATCCTTCTGTTCATGAGCAGCTCAGCTCGTGTTGCTCCGGTGGTAGTGTGAGGAGTTGAGCGATATTTGAACAGAAACCTGGCAACTTTTGTCTCCACACTGCCCTCACCCATCTTCCTGATGCCCTCTTGCAACACTTGCACAGCATGCTCAGCACAGCCAGTGGAAGATGGATGGTATGGAGCAGTGGTCACATGCTTTATGCCATTCTTTTTTAGGAAGTGTTTGAACTCTGCACTCACAAGACTCGGCTCATTGTCACTGACGAGCACGTCTGGGATACCATGAGTGTGTGTCCAATCCACTTTGAGTAGGCATCGATTACAATGAGGAACATCTTTCCAAGTACGGGCCCACAAAAATCCACATGCAGTCGCATCCATGGTTGGTTGGGCCACTCCAATGAATATAATGGTGCAGCTGGTGGGGCAGCTTGGTTTGACTGACAGGCATGACAGTTGCACACCGCTGCTTCTAACTCTACATCCATGTTTGGCCACCAGACGTAGCTGCGGGCCAGCATTTTCATCCTGGATCCAGGATGTGCTTCATGTAGCTCTTTCATCATCAGCTGTCGGCCTTGTGGTGGTATTATCACCCTGTTTCCCCACAGGATGCATCCCTCTTCCACATTGAGCTCATGTTGTTGTCTGATATGCATGTCTGGGTCAGTGCACTCTGCAGGCCAGGAGCCCCACAGCAGCCACTGGTGCACTCTGGGCAATACCGGCAACAGTCCCGGATTTGGTTCACTTGCAATGGAGTGCCATTCATATGCTCCATGAGCATTACTACTTCTTCCTCTTGTGTCGTGGTGATGCATGTGTTTGGCAATGGGAGTCTGCTCAGTGCGTCTGCGTTTCCAAAGCCCACCGCTACATTCTGGCTGCTGCCAGCTGGGGGATGCCTTTTTTTTCTCCCAAGAGGCCCAACAGTGGTTTGTGGTCAGTCACAATGGTGCAGTGTTTGCCAAACAGATTTTGTCGAAAATTTTTAAGGCCAAAAAATAATGGACAGCTGGGAATAACCCCTTTCTGCTGACGACAGTGACTGTGATATGTATCCAGTGGGTCTGTCGGTGCCATCTGAGAAACGGTGAGACATTTCAGCTCCAACACCGTAAGGTGATGCGTCACAGGACAAGTAAAGGGGCTTTGAGTCATCAAAATGCACCAACAACTGATCAGACTGGAGACTTTCTTTGCCTGATCAAAAGCCTGGTTCTGCCATCTCCCCCATCTCCATTTTGCTCCCTTTCTCAAGAGATCATGCAGTGGCTCTAACGAGAGAGTTGGGCAAAATCCTGTGATAGTAATTGAGCATGCCCAGGAAAGATTTTAGCTGAATCTGGTTTGTTGCTTGTGGAGCATTAACAATAGCCTTGACCTTGTCTGCAATTGGATGAATCCCTTTGTGGTTAATTCCGTAACCCAGGTACACTACCTCTTGTGCCATGAATACACATTTGTCTCTCCTCAGACGCAGACCAGCAGCGGACAGTCTCTCCAGCACAGAGCCTATGTCCTGCAGGTGACTGGCATCATCATTTCCTGTCACTAGGATGTCATCCACTCTCACTATCACCTGAGGAAGTCCTTGTAGTAGGTTATCCATGGTGCGCTGAAATATCCCAGGTGCTGATGACACCCCATATGGGAGCCGGGTGTACTGATACAGACCGCGGTGTGTATTGATGGTAGTGGACTTCCTGGATTCTCTATCTAGTGGGAGCTGCTGATAGGCTTGAGACATGTCTAATTTAGTGAATTTCTGCCCCCCTCCTAATACCGCCAACAGGTCCTCAGTCTTTGGAATGAGGTAACTGTCCAGCTTCGATACAGGGTTCACTGTGACTGTATAGTCACCACAGTTTCTGGTGGTCTGGTCCTATTTCAGAATGCGAACGATAGGGGCCGCCCACTCTGAAAAACTTATGGCCTCAATAATGCCTTCCTTCTCCGATCTGACTAATTGTGCCTCCACTTTCTGTTTTAGGGCATATGGCAGGGGTCTGGCTTTGAAGTAGCGTGGCTTGTGGAGCCTCAGGCTCCACATAGATTTTTGCTGTAGTTCCCACAAGAGTACCCAGTTCGCCTTTGAAAACCTGTCCATGTTGTGAGAGCAGCCCATTTAACTCTTACTGTTGAGATATCTGCAGTCTGAATATGGCTCTCCAGTCGAGCTGAATAGCCTTGAGCCAATTTCTTCCCAAAAGGTTAGGGCCTTCACCTTTTACCACCAGCAATGCCAACTGCTTGGTCTCCCCTTTGTAGGTTACTTGAAGGCATCTTGCCCAACACCCTCACTCTGTCTCTGGTGTAAGTGTAAAGTCGAATCTTGGTTGGGAGCAATGTTCCTCCTCCCATCCGCCTGTATGTCTCCTTATTCAGAATTGTGATATCTGTTCCAGAGTCAATTTCAAACTCTATGTTGTGTCCATTTACGGACAGATGCTCCCTGTATAACTCCACCCTCATCATCAAAATGGTGCTGCATGTGAGCATATTTCTTGTCATAATCATCATCATCATCTTGCAGCATGTGTGTTGAGTCCCTTGCACGTCTTGGATTCTGTCTGGGATCCCTGGCCAAATGACCTCTCTTTTGACAGTTTTGATAAATTGCATCAATAAATCGACATTCGGCCGATCCATGACTTCCTCCGCACCTGCAACATCCTGTGAGTTTCGGTCTGTCTGTCGCCGCGGGCTGCACTTTATGCACTGCTCCTTCCCCCACAGTTTGTTGTAACTCCGCCACATCTTTTGCTGCCATTTCCATTGATGTTGCTAGCTCTATCGCCCTGGCCAACGTCAGTCTTTCGTCAGGTTCTGACAACAACCACCGCTGAATGCGATCATCGTTAATACCGCACACCAGCCTGTCTCTGATCATGTCATCCAGTGCCAGCCCAAACCCACAATGTTCTGTCAATTCCTCAGTTCAGCCACAAAAGCAGCAACAGTCTGTCCTTGATGTTAAATAAAACGTAAAACGTTCCACAATGAGACTTGGCTTAGGTGTGAAATGTCCGCTCAAAGATTTTAGTAGATCAGCCAGGGAGAAATCCCCCAGTTTACTGGGGTGACACATGTCCCGTAACACGGCGTAGACTCTGCCTCCACATGCACTCAGAAGGATGCCCGTCTCCGTCCCTCATCCGAAATAGTATTGGCCTCAAATTAAAACTCAAGGCGCTCCATGTACTGCTGCCAGTCATTCGAGTCTAGGTCAAATTAATTTATTTCACAGTATGTTGCCATTTTCCGTTATTTCCAACTGCCAGAAATCTTCACTCGGTACAGACTGATTAATCCAAACATTCCACCGGCGATCGTTTGTAGTCCAATTTCTCCTTGTCGCCAGTGTAATAACTTCAATTCATAAGGATGAGTTGGATCTCAAGTTTCAGTTCATCTGAGTGGTTTTATTTACATATCCAACTCCCGTCTCCACAGTCGCTACTACACCGTGCATAACTGTTAGAAAAGTTCCTCAGAACTGTTACTAAAGTTGCTTCTCCCTATACTTTCGTTACGTTGCTATAGCAACTACCTTTAGAATTCCACAGAGACTCCCTTTAGCTGTCAAACACATAAACATCAGTCACATTACAACAAGACCGGTGCGACTTACATGTGTTTTTTTCCTCTTCATGACAAATGTAACTAATACTCTGGTGCGACATATAACTTAGTCCAGAAAATACGGTAATGCACTGACACAAGTTAGAATCAAACATTTCTATGCTAGTTCTATGCTATTTCTCCCTCCCCGTGGATTTTCTTTAAACATTTATAGCACTCAGCCAGCGAACTGTCTTCCTCGGAAACTTTAAAGAACTCCCACACTACTGCCTCCATCTTGTATATTTACAAACATATGCACATTGTGATGCATTTAAGTGGTGACGGAAATTCCCCTTTCCCAGCTTGAGAGTCGTTTCCCCGACCTTTTTATATTTGTGTTTCTATGATTTATCCGTAACTTCCAGGGCAATGAGTAAAATACTGTGGATAAGACGTTGATATCAGTAAGCTTCTGCAAAAATTATGACAGAAGCCCCTTTCATGTCGACACTGATATATTCTGACTTGACAGCCTGACAGACTGTATCACTGTAGAGGTTTCAGCTCAAAAACAAGTGTTGGTCTACTCCCCTAAAGACTGTTCTCTGAAGTGCAGAGATTTTTGTTAATTTTTTTCAAACAAATCAAATGTGTTGTTACACAATCGTTAATGGAAGTGCATAGGTGAACGACGACTGTGTTCATGTACATCTTGTATAGCGATCTTCCACACTTTTTGAACGATCAGGAGAAACAGGAGATTTGGCAGCAGATATCCGACACTGTTCAGGACACAGTTATTTATTCTAATATCAGCAGCCTTTTGAAAGAGAGGGGGTTGACTGGTCCATCCTTTAGGTCATCAACAAACTGCAATGTTATCTGCAATGTACACGATGATGTATGAGGGAGGAAAAAACGGGCACGCAGCTCTCACAGCAGGAGGTCTGAACCGGGACTTTTGGTCTGAACCGGGAGTAATGCATTTTTTCACTGACGCCACTTGGACGCAGCGTTCGCTGCAGGCCGTGCAGGTCTCATGTAGGAGAGGGTGTGCATAATTAAAACGACGACTCACCGCAGTGCTGACAAAAATATATATTATGTTATCGGGCTGATAAGTCATGGTGTCGGACTTGGAATGATGGAATGGAATGATGTCATAATTTCCTGATATCAGACCGATAATTATCGTGTACCCCTACAATTTTTCATAGTAAACTGATTTCTAAATGTGCTATTGACATGAACCTTCAAGATTTAAAGACTGTTTGTGTGGAAGAATGGACCGAAATCACACCTGAGCAATGCATGTGACCAGTTTCTCCATACAGGAGGCATCTTGAAGCTGTCATTACCAACAAAGGCTTTTGTACCAAGTATTAAATAAATATCAGTAACAGTGTTCAGTACTTTTTCCCTCTGTTATTTTATATTATTAGACATAACTTAATTTCTGAGCTTATTTGCTTTTGTTTCTTTCACTGTATGGATTACTTGGGTTGTTACCAACACCTGGGGAAAATTTCATGTCAATAGCAAGTTTAGAAATATGTTAACTATGAAGAATTATGATGTGTTCAATACTTATTTTACCCGCTCAACACACCTGGGTTAATCATAACCAAAAAAATACACAATGAATGCATTTTTTTAATACAGGGGACAACAAGCGGAAACTGTAACGTGAGATAAGCCTAAGAGACTGTGGACAATGGACAATGAAATTTGATCCAAAAATAATAATTTATTCTACATTTGGTATGTCTTGTAGTTCTTGTATTGTTACTCTGTAACATGCTCTTATTAAATTGTGTGACACTGTTATGTGTGTTTACTTTCTCTAAAGTCTAGTGATGTGGGAAAAAAATACAAGATTTCTTTGTAGATTTTGATAAATTCAAACAAGTAAAAGTTATAACAAAATATTAATTATTCTACAGATTTTCAATGCAAACACTGACCTAATATGTATTGTAATTCATCTTTAGGAATGATTCAACGTTCATTAACATCCATTCAGTGCTTAAATCAATGCTCTTTACTGAGTTTTTAAAATGATCTTCCTTTTTTTTTTTTTTTAATCCAGCTTTAACATCTGTACACGTGAATGTGTGTGCTGGTAAGGTAACATAACTCTATCTGTCTATTACAGTCATACTGACGGACGAGGAGGTTCAAAGGAAAAAAGAAATGATAATGAAGAGGAAAGAGGAGGAGGCAGCCCGCGAGGCAATGAGGCCCCGGCTGAATGAGGAGCAGACTCGCATCATCTCCTGCCTGGTGGAAGCTCACCACAAGACCTATGATGCCTCCTATTCTGACTTCTCCCGCTTCAGGGTTGGTCCAGTAAAAATTTTTTTTGCTCAAAAAAAACACACACTCAAATTACCATTGCTAAAGCCCAAAACACTTTGTTCTCCTCCATGAATTTGGGTGAATCAGTCATGACATTATATGTAAGACACAGTACAGTGTAGGTATTTTTAAATTACAGGAATTACATTTCATGGACAAAAATGCTAAATGCTGAAGAAGTTATGTTCACGAAAACTTGAGAAATGTGATAGAATATGAATGGCATCTACTCTGGTTACCCCTACCTCTGCAGACCTTGGCATTTGCTTTGCACATCCGACTATAATTTCACTGAAGTGGGCTTAGATACAGCAGGAATAACATCATGTTGGATACTGAGCAATGAGGGTTATGACAGGATGCTGTATGGAGCAGAGATAAACATGGGCATGCCTGTATAAGGTAAATAAAACTTGTGTACTTTTGTGCTCAAAATTTGGCAAATATAGTCAGTTATTCAGAAAATACGTTGGCTAATGTAAAAACATTTGTGGTTTCTGGAAGTTATTGTAGTAAGTAATTATAATCAGACAATAATTGCTTGTGGTTATTATAGAGGCAATGCAATGCGTTTTAAAGCTTCTTCCGTAACTTTTTCGGCACGTAACTTGTCCCAGAGTTTTGGAGCGATATGGACAATGTTATATCAAAACGTGCATCTCGATCGGGAATGGTGTGTTATGTCTTTTATAATTGATTGATGAAACGGGGTGAGAATAAACGACAAAAAAGTGACCAATTTTTCCCATATGAATGAATGGAAAAGCCAGAAAAAAGCGCAAACATTCCGAAATCGCCTCACTCGCTTTGCTGAATGATTACACGACCATGCTTTGGAGTAGAGAAATTATGAAAAGTTTGTACAAGGCAAGATAAGTGTAGCTTTCTTTTCCCCAAAACGGCGTTTCTGTACCTGCTACGGTTTGGTCGAGGTCGCAGTTTAAGGTTTGATGAAAAAAGTTGAAAAATATCATTTAACATGGGACCCTATGGCCACACTCTAAACACACTCTAGCGAGAGGATTTTTCTGTTTTAACCGAAAAAAAGTTGTTCAAAGTTGTCTGGCGGCCACCAATTTGGAGTTGGCATTTTTGTTGGCTTTCCGATGCTGCGTCTCTGATTGGTGTACATCCTACAGTTTGGACTCCAGGCTCTTCTGAGCGAAGAGTGCAACCAACATTCCGCCCTTTCGCTCCCATGTTAGAAAGAGATCAGATTTTCGGTGAAAAACAGCAACGCAAAGTCTTCTGTCTCTTGTCACAGCAGCCACAGTTTTCGCTGTACGTGCGTGGAACCAACATTAAACCGAGGACCCTCGTTTGACGCTCACAATGCATACATTTTCCCTGTACGACCTATTGTTGGGGAGTTATGAACTTTTGTTCGGAGGCCAAATCCTAGGGTACAGATAGCTACCCCCCACTTACATAAGAACTAAAGTTCTTATGTAAGCTGTGAGAGAGCAGGTGAGGGGCCGTAACCATGGTTACAAATCTCACATGCACTGAGGAGCTCACAGCAATGGAGGAGGAGGGAGGATCTCATAGTGACAGCATCATAAAGGGAGAAGGGTCTAATTAACAGCAGGTGTGTACCTGCTCATGAGTCAACATGACTCACTCAGGTGGCCAAATTATTAGGAACGCCTTACAGTGAAGAATCTGACATTTGCAGCAGTACCTAAGGAGGGAGGCTTTCATTAACACAACAGCTGTGTACCTGGTGGCCATCATACTGGAACACTAAGTCACTCACACCGCCAAGTCATTATGACCACCTTAGACATGGACAGAGAAGGAGGCCAAATCTCACTCCACAGACACCCCGCTGTAGCATATGACCACCTGCTCCTTCCGCACACCCAACTGCGCAGCCAACCCTGACCCCACATTCAAATAAGTCTGCCAAAACATTATGACCACTCAGGTCATTACAGCAGTACAGTGGGGGGGGGGGGGCGTTATTAATGCGACACTAGTGGCCCAGCTGCGGTTCTGGTCTGTCTACCGACACAATGCTGGGTCTCAGACAAGCTGCCGAAACATTATGACCAAGGTGGCCATTACCAGTACGCGGCACAAGCAGCATTGCCTCATTCAAAATTTCCCCTTGGGAATTTTATAGTTGTTTTTTGAACTTTTTAAATTATAATGATAAGTTAAATCACCGTAACAGCCCTGATCAAAAGTATAAATACCCTGCATGTTTTGGCCTGATGATGTGAAAACAAATGGGCTTAAATGACTATTAAGGGTGACGATCATCTATTTGCTTGTAATTAGTGTCTGTGTATAAAATGTTAGTGAGTCTCTTGAAAGAACCCTGCTCATTTCATCTAGTGCTACACTGGATTCTGATCCATTGGGAAAGTAAAAGAACTAACTTGCAAGATTAGAAGGTAGTTGTCCTTTTATAAAGCAGGAAAATGATATAAAAAGAGATCCAAATGTTTGAGAATGCCAGTCAGTATTTTCAAAATCAGGGGTTTTGTTGATGCTAAGCCACAGTCAGGTAGTCCAAGAAAACGTAAGCCACAACTGCTAGGAAAATCATTTGAGATGACCCCACAAATAGTTTCAGCTGACATGCAGGCCTCTCTGCAGAAAAATTGTGCATCTTGGAACAGCCACACAATACGTTGACACTTGAAGAAAAATGGCCTGCACAGTTGAGTTGCCAAAAGAAAGCCATTACTACACTGGCGGCACAAAACAGACCGCTTACAAAATGCTAAACATTGGACAAGCCTCAAAGCTACTGGAAAAAAAAAATATTTGGAGTGATGACACTAAGATTGAACTTTATGGTCACAACCATAAATCTTAGATTGGAGAGGAGTCAATAATGCCTGTGATGGAAGGTACACCATCCCTGCTGTAAAATATGGAGGTGTCTCAGATGTTGTAAGGGTTGAACTACAGAAGCACAGTGAATTTGGTCAAACTCTATGGCCAGAGGAGTGCAACATTTTGTCAGATAATGCTGGATGAAGTTCGCACTCATCACCTCAGAAGCTGTGCATGGGACACACTTGGACCTTCAACATTACAATGATCCAAAACCCCAGAACAGCTACAGCAGCAAAAAAGTGAAGGTTCTGGAGGGCCATCAGTCTCTTGACCTCAATATCATTGAACCTCTAGAGGTATATAAACTCATGAGCATGTATGTGCTTCAGAAAGGTGCCGTCACACATTGGCGGAGGTGTTTTAAAGAAACAAACGGAACATACACCAACATAGTAAAAGTGTACACATTTTAAACAATATACCGAAATAAAACATTGTAAAACATATTAGCCATTTTAAAGAAAAACATCTTTTAAAATGCATTTTTGAACCTTTTGGATTGTACTCTCCTCCATCTTTATTTTACATCACTCCCCATGTCATAGGATTGGTTAGTTGCTTTGGCTGTAATTGAAGAAGAAGCAGTTTAGGCAGAAAATCTGTCAGAAGAAAAGGCAGAAAGGGAGATTTTTCTCTCAACTAAACCAGCTGCCTACACGCTTGAGCCATTGACGAGAAGTACGGTTGAAAGACCCATTTTTGCTGAGGATGAAGGCTCCGTGACTGCAAATTATGCAAATTATAAATAGGATATATGGGTGATAAAAATATATTTTTGATTCTGTTTATCCCAGGAAGAAATTGCCAACAACCTAGCAGTATTTAAGTCAGATCCATCGGCTGATTTAGTGATTCCATCTGTCTTAATGGAAGAGACATAGTTAACATCTGTACAAACTTTGAATTATAGCATATCCTTTACAATTCTTGAGTGACATGAGACAGAAATTTTTTTAACTTTACTTACTTTTACTTACTTTACAAATCAAGGACATGAGTGATTCGCACAGGATTAAGATCATAGACAATCTCCATAATTATTACAAATTACTGGAGATTCCCAGGTAAAGCTAATCCTGCGCGTTTTGGTCTCTTGCTCCCATTTCTTCTTTTTGTATTTTTAAGCTCTACTCAGAACCTATTTAAGATCCAGCAGTGCAAAATGCAAATTCCACTTCAAGATTTTGCCTTTCGAGTGCAGCTAGAACAAGTTGTTCTGTCAGTGGTAAATGATGAAAATGACCAGGTTTCTCTACATAAAACTCATGTTAACAGCCCAGTCCAACTGGAGAACCGACCAGCAGTTAGCTACTAACTAGCCTACCCAGTAGCAGTAGGTAATAGAGATGATGGGACATGTGACTACACTTCAACCAAACATCTCTCCCTTCTGTCAATATCAGAAATAAAACACTACCAGACACCAGCTAATTAGCCTAGTCCACAGCAGGAGGTAATGAGAGTTGGTGGAACATGCGACTACACTTCAACCAACACCTCTCCCTTCTGCTAGGATCAGAAATAAAACACTACCAGACACCAGCTAATTAGCCTAGCCATGGAAGTAAAAGACTAGAAGACACCAGCAAATTAGCCTAGCCACCAGCAGTAGGTAAGAAATGATGGGACATGCAACTATACTTCAACATGTCTCCCCTCTGCCAAGATCAGAAGTAACACACAAGAAAATGCCAGCCAACAAGCCTAGCCAACAACAGTAGGCAGTGTGTGGCACATCATTGGGGTTTTCAAGTGGGCACCTCCTTTCACCGATGTTTCGTTAAGTTAGGCCCACGTCACCTCAAGAAGGCTTAACTGTGAGCTCCAGCGTCCCAGAGTCACCCTCCTCAATACAGCCACCACGCCACTGTGTGACTGTCAACCGACAAATTAGATTAACCCTACTACAACTGCTACCTATTAACAGTACACAGCTAGCCTTATTATATCTCCCTTACTGGCATGCTCCGCAGCTAGCGTGTTTCCTCCTTAGCTACAGCCACTCGCTTGCTCCGCTGCCAGGGACATATTGTTTACAGTGACACTATGTTCTTTCCCGCGAATGCCCAACTCGTACAGGAGAGCAATGGTGGATTTTGCAACAAATCCACGGCAACCGACCTCCACTGGGTGTGCACAGGCGCTCTAGCCTCACTACTCGCCTCACTACTCAGTTAATTCCACAAAGTACACTTTCCTTTCTACCTCGGACCACAACAGCAAGTCCGGTCTTTTGAGGGTCACAGCTATCTGTTGTGGAACGGTTAACAGACCGTCTAAATTGGACCTCAGCTCCCAGGCTCAGCCCACACTTAGCTGCTCTGCGCTGTGCCTGATTCTCGCTGGTCTGGCCTTATCTCCCTCCCGAACAAACACCTGGTTGTGACGCCAGCTATATCTCCCTTGGGAGAGGCTAACCCTGCAACTTGTCAGAATGTGGCTAAGTGTACATACACAAGAACAAAGAGGGCAGGCAGCAGCTTCCCCTAACCACTGGTTTAGGTTCTGGGGAGATGGTAGCACATCATAAATAGCCCCTATCATGAATCTAATCCTACTAGCCTCAATGCTCCACAGCTCCCTCCAAGTCAACTTCCTTTTCTCTACACTCTCCCAGTTCACCCACTGTCCTTGCTTAGCCTGCAGCACTGCCTTGGTGGATCTCATTGCTTCCTCTTGCTTGTGAATTTCTTCCAGTACTTTCCTTACCATAATCATAGATTATATCTCCCATACTCTCCAACTTATTCTCTGCGGTCCCTTTTAGCTTACCTAGCGCACTGGCCAAATCATTGCTGTGGGTTACTTCCTGTCGCTGGACTTAAACCAACTGACTTGATACGCTTCTTAAAAAGTAGCTATCAATGCGGGTTCCCTGCGCTCCCTCTACCAAGCACTTTTTCCTCCCTTGATGGATTCTGAGGCCCTTTACTATTGTTACTTTCTGCCAGCCACACACACAAACCTGCTGCTTCTTCCCATTTCCATCTGAACCCCTAGCTTCCACTAAAAACTTTTGCCTATTCGAAGTCAAGACCGTTCCAGAGTCAAAAACCGTATTAGCCAATAGTGAGTCATCTTCTGCCCCTGCTCTCGCTGACTCTAGTGGTATTTTATCACTATTCAAATCTGTAGCTACATAGGGTGTAGTCAATGGGGTATCACGGTGGGGACTGTGTCCTCCTGTCAGCTGTCTTTCCATGCTGTCACTAAGTCTTTCCCTAGTCGCCAGCTGCACTGTTCACAGCAGTCACTAGCCAAGGTTAGCTTTCATATTCATTAATACACAGGATGTGATGTTATGATCCCTTGTGCCATGATCTGTGGCAAAATTCATTTAGAAGCCCAGTCCAATGGAGTGATTATTCACACAGGCAATGGGTTACAAATTAAACGTATGAAGTCCACTTTACCCAGTTCTTTGTGTAATGCTCAGCCTGTAATCTTAAGGTGAAAGTAAGTGTTTCCATGCACTATATTTTGTTGACAATGGTAATCCAGTCCTTCCTTGATGACAGATTTGTCTGGAGCCACTTCTTTGTAATGGCAAGATTTTGAAAATCCTTTTGCTTTCAGATTGCACATAGTTAAGATTGCACATCTCACACATGGATGGCAAGTGAAAGCAAAATGTATTAATGAGTGGTACACACGTAGAGAAGTGCAGAATAAATATAGAGAACTGTTAATAAATACTTCTAATTACAGTAACTTTTTTTTTTATTTACTGCAAAACATCAGCTACATCATACATGTGTGTTTCCAATTTACCCATACTGGTAATATAACTCATGGAGCTGGGAGCTGTTTATCCACCTGACGGTGCTGTTGTATTTCTTTCCTCCATGTCATTAACTTGATACTTTCAGACAACATTTTTCTTTGTGGGCTAGAACATCTGGGTTGTCCAGAATAAATGAGATGGAGAAAAATGATTTGCTGGAATGGCTTTTGTAATTTATTAGTGTAAGTGTGATTGTAGCGGATGCTGTGCATACAGCCACACACACACTCAAGTTTGGTAGTTAATACCTGACTATTCAAATATTTAGTTTTGGGTGTTACATTGAACTACATGTGAAGCTTACAAGTCTGGTAACACCCCCCAAAAAACAACCCAAAAACTATAGGTCCTCTTTACCCATTCTTTGCTCTGGAACAGATAATAAATGGTTGTCATGGTTTCAGACAATTATAATGAGGGCAAACTTCATAAGGGCCTAGCAGTGGCATTACATTTTTTTCACAAGAGACTTGAACATGATGTTAATCTTTGTGTAAACAAAAGAATAAGCAATATAAATAAAAAAAATATATAAATAAAAGTCATCTAACTGTAATGTTTTAGCCAAAGTGCGTTTGAGGGAAGCTGTGTCATAGTGGTTTGAGAGGCAGCTTTGGGACCTGGAGAGAAAAATTTCCAGTCAATACCCTAAAAAAATGTCATTTATTTTTCATGTATTTACTTAACGTGTACAGAGTAAAGTGACACTCATGAATAGGGATTGGTATCGTTGAATTCAACTTTATTTATATAGCATCAATAACAATACAGATTGTCTCAAGATGCTTTACACAAACTGGCCTGAAACCTCCAGAGCAAACATGAAGGCAACGATGGCAAGGAAATATTGAGCAGAACCCAGCTCATATGGAGGGACCTATCTGCCGAAGGCCAGCCCATAGATACATATATCGGACTGAAGGAAACACGTAGAATAACATAACATATAGCTGATGATCTTTTGTAAAAGTTTGAGAGTAAAAGAGGAATCATGGGCAGGTTGGAGAATTGTTCATCCAGGTAGGAGTGGACACCTCCAGGCCATGAAGACTGAACAAGTTGATGAGACCATGATAGCAGATGCAGTTTATGAAGCTCCACAGGTCAGACATGCAGCACTCTAGGCCAGAGACCCTCACAAGAAGATGGGGGTAGGGGAAGGGAAAATGTAGACACAGCACAATAATAGAAAATAAATTATAAGAAATTAGAGGACAGGAGCTTGGTGCCAGAGAAGAGAGAGCAGAGGACATGTCCTCAGTGCATCGTCCCCCTGCAGACTAGGCCTATAGCAGCATAACTAAGGGATGGTTAAGTCCAGCCCTAACTATAAACTTTGTCAAAAAAGAAAATCTTAAGCCTGACCTTAAAAGTAGAGAGGGTGTCTGCCTCCTGAACCCAAACTGGGAGCTGGTTCCACAGTAGAGGAGCCTGATAGCTGAAGGCTGTACCTCCCATTCTACTTTTTGAAACTCAAGGAACCACAAGTAGTCCTGCTTTTGATCTGTTGGGGCAATATGGTACTATGAGGTCTTTCAACTATGATGGAGCTAGGCCTTTCAGGGCCTTGTATGTAAGTAGGAGGATTTTAAATTCAGTTCTAGATTTTAAAGGGAGCCAATGAAGAGAAGCTAAAACTGGAGTAATGATCTCTCTTGCTAATTCTTGTCAGTGCTCTTGCTGCAGCGTTTTGAATCAATTGGAGGCTTTTTAAATAGCTATTTGGACAGCCGGACAGTAATGAGTTAAAATAATCCAGCCTGGAAGACACAAATGCATTAACTAGTTTTTCAGCATCACTCTGAGACAAGGTTAAGGTTTTGTCCGATACCTTTGCAGAAGTGCGAGTCCTTAAAGAATGGAAATCATAAAAACTTTGTCTAAAACTGTGCCTTTTTATTTTTTAAGGCATTTTATGATGTGCAAGTTGAACAGAATATTAATCAACTAAGAAATAAATGAACCAATATAATATAAAATCCACAACAAAACGTCATAATTATCATAATAAAAAACAGTGACGTGGGGTCTTGCAGTCTATCAAAGATGGTACATTTCTAAGCTTTTTTTTAAAAAAGAAAAAAAGAAAAAAATGGATCACGTGCATTTAGTCAAATTCAAAGTGTTACCTCCCTTGCAGAATATCTTCTTGGAGTACTTGTTGTAGTCTGCATTTTTTGAGGTGACATAAAGCCAAACTTTTGATCATTTTACCTTACCCCAGATTTACAGCAAATGTGCCTGCAGCGCGTAATTCATTCATTCATACCTGAAACAGAACGTGATGGACTCTTCTCTCATTTCAGGCTGTTAAGATTAAGTCACGCATGCATGGCAGGTGGTAGTTACAACATGATTTAGTCAATGGTTTTTCAATGTGCATAGGGTACACATGTGGAGAAATACTACTTTTTATATAAATGAAGGGAGGCCATTGCTGTGATCTTGGGAGATCCGTAAATAATGTATCTATTTTATCTGGAAAGAACAATTCCAGTAAACCTGCTTCTGTGAAACCGACCACAGATGTGTGGTGATTACTTTGACGTCATTTTATTCATGGAAGAAGAGCCCAGCAGTACACTGAGTTAAGAGGACATAAATGTTTGTGTTGCTCTGTGTTTGCAGCCTCCAGTGCGTGAAGGACCAGTTACACGCAGTGCCAGCAGAGCTGCCTCTCTTCACTCTCTGTCTGATGCCTCCTCTGACTCATTCAACCACTCACCTGGTGAGAAAAAGAAAGGCTCAGTCTCACCTGACCTTGTTCGTTTTTATCATTGAGGATTACCTTTACCAAGGACACAGCTCTGAAGAGATCTCTTGATTAAAAAATAAAACTCAGTAGTTACTCTGCAGTTGTCTGCTTTCATACACTATTTTAGCATTATGATGAAAGCCCATTCAACTCAGCATGACTCTATTATTTATAAGGTTCCTCATTTCAGCAACATTTGCAGATAGACTAGCAAATGTAGGTACTTTCTGTATTTATCTGCAGTAGCTGTTCTGTCCTTGCTCCTGCTCTTAGTTACTATTAAAAAGTTTGCAGTGAGTCAGTTTGGTGTGCATGTTTGAATGACAGGACAGGGATTGATACAATTGTGGTACAATTTCATTAGTGCAAATAGTCATGATTTTAAAAGGCTTAAAATGTCTATTTCTGTAGATTATATATAATTGTAATTGTATGTACAGTGCAGGTGTGAAAACTGCTGTAAAAAACAATGCTTTCAAAAATTAAAGTTTTAATAATTTATTTTCGTAAATATGAAATCTAAATCAATTCAGTATTTGGTGTGACCATCCTTTGCTTTTAAGTAAGCATCAATTCTTCTCACTTGCTCTCTCACTCTCACTCTCACACTTGCAGTTTTTGAAGGAACTTGGCTGGTAGGTTGTTCCAAATATCTTGAAGAACTCGACTTGGACTTAGACAGACTGTAATGATCCACAAGGCAAATTAATTTGTCAAAGTAGCTTAATTGGTACAAAAAGATGAGCTGTTATACAGCTGGATAGAATATGGAATAAAAAAAGTTCTGTAGCGTTCACTATGGCAGCGGAGCTTCTTATACTTCTTCTCTGATACACCCTACCATTGCAGAGTCGTCAGAGAGCTTGTGCCGGTGGCAGGACCCAGAGAATCAAAAATCTGTGGTGTAAAGAGTGAACAGAAAAAGTGCCTACACATTAAAAACAGCAGTATCTAACAGGGAGCCCACTCTCCCCCCCCCCCCCCCCCCCCCCCACCGACCGCACAAACTGGGGCCTGTCAGACAAGTAATGAGCAATGCAGTGGAGGAGCCAACACCCATTCTGAGCACCTTCTCACTCATCAGAAAGGGCTGAATGGAGTTAAAAACACCGGAGAAATCTAAGAACATGGTCCTCACAGTGCGCTTCCCACCATCCAGATGAGAGTGAGCTCGCTGCAGCGGGTAGCTTACAGCATCATCCACACCAACATGAGCCTGATATGCGAACTGAAGAGGGTCCAAGAGGAGTTCCCAGGGGTCTCAGCTCGTTGAGGCCAGATGGGACAGACTTCTTCGGCACCGGTACTATGCAGGATGTTTTCCATAGCACTGGTATCCTTTCCAACTTCAGAATCAGGTTAAACAGGTAGTGCAGGATGCCAGTCATCTGTGAAGTGCAGGTTTTCAGGACCTGGGGGTTAACACAGTCTGGGCCTACTTACTTGACTTGCTTGACTTTCTCCAACTGTGCTCTCACCTGGTCGTGTGTCACAGTCATAGGTCTGGTTTCCTCAGTCAGGGTGGGAGTTGGGAGTCAGTGCATTTGCATGCACAGCTTAATCGAGCTTTGCACGAAATTCAACTTTCTGAATGCGGACATTGTCCCAGTTTACATACAAAGGAGAAAATCGAATAACTGGCGAGAACATGTCCTCCTTGTCCACACTAAGTGGTGATATGTGTCTTGTCAGCGGGTTAATACCATGTTAAAAAAGACAGCAGAGGGTCCAGTGCTGAATCTATTAAAAAAAGACATTCAGTTCATTAACTCTATCTGGCAAGTTTCTGGGCAAAGCTGTTCTGCAGAACTTCACTTGCCTCCTGGCTTCACCTCATAATAGTCCTTTTGGAGACAGACTGTGTCTGTACTGCAGACACATACTCACGTGTTAACAGGACCAGGTTGTGATCTGACCGTACCAGCGGGGCCAGGGCTGTGGAGCTGTATGCATCCGTTGAATTACCATACAGTAGATCCAGAGTTCTGTTTACTGGGTCTTGCAGTGAACATATTCATTAATACACAGGACGAGATGTCACAATCCTTTGTGCCATGATCTAAGGCAAAACTCCTTTAGAAGCCTGGCCCAACTGGACAACCAACCAGCAGACAAGTGGTCAGTTACTAACTATCTTAGCCAGCAGCAGCAGGTAATAGAGATGATGGGAATGCAACTACACTCGGACCAGACATCTCCTCCTTCTGCCTATGTAAGAAACGAGATACAATTAGTCTAGCCACAGAAATAAAACACCAGCTAATTAGCCTAGCCACCACATTCCTACCCTCTGCCAAGATCAGAAGTTACACACAAGAAAACACCAGGAAACAAGCCTAACTAGCAACAGTTGGTAGTCTGCAGTGTGCAGCACATCATTGGGGTTTTCAAGTGGGCACCTCCCTTCACCGATGTTTCGTTAAGTTAGGCCCACGACACCTCAAGGAGGCTTAACAGTGAGCTCCAGTGTCCCAGAGTCACCCCCCTCAACAAACTAATGAAAAGTTGTCAAAACAGTGTTCAAGGTGTTATGATTTAAATTCCCAGAAATTGTAACAAGAGCCTTCAGGTGTGTGGACTGTTGCCTGGCAACAGTGGCGTGGACCACATCACATGCTGCTGCCTTGACTGCTGAGGGACTGATGTAAACTCCAACAAAGATGACATAGGAGTATTCATTCAGGTTACAAGTGTTCACAATCTCACAGGAGCTGAAGTGGACCTCCCATATAGACTCTGTGAGGAAGAAGGCCCAGCAGAGGTTGTACTTCCTGCGTCAGCTCAGGAAGTTCAACTTGCCCCAGGAGCTGCTGATCATCTTTTACACAGCAATAATCCACTCTGTCCTGACCCTGTCCATCACGGTTTGGTTTCTAGCAGCCACCAGACACGACAGGGACACACTGCAGAGGACAGTCATGTCTGCAAACAGGATTATTGATACTGACCTCCATCCATGACCTGTACCGGTCCAGGGTCAGGAAGAGGGCCAGTAAAATTTCCAAGGACCCCTCACACCCTGGACACAATCTGCCAGCGTTACAGAGCACTGTACACGAAAACCACCCAACACAAAAACAGTTTCTTCCCCTGGGCTCTCGCTCTGATGAACTCTAGAACAGTCACGGAGTACATGACCATTCACACAATAACTCTCATTACATGTATATACTACCGTTTAAGTTCATGGTTCTTTCTTTTTTATTATTATTCTTATGCTTATTTAAGTGTTTTGTCTTTTACCATTGAGCAAAGTGACCAAAGTAAATTTCATTGTATGTGTACTCATACTTGATTCTGATTCTGCTAAGCGTGGTAAATAATACGGTCACATTCCCACAGTTAAAAGTTCAATGTCCGCTGTACTGACACTCTCCTTCACAGTTATGTGAAGTTATATGAGCAGGACTGCACCATCTCTCTTTCCCTCAAATAGCACTCCTGCCACCCTTCTTCGCTTCTTTGCTAGAATCCTCACGTTCCCCATGAGGTCAGATCATACTGCCGGTTTAAATTTCTTTCTTGGATGTTTCACTTTCACTCCAGCACGGCACACCCGGCTTCTGAAGTTCAGCGGAAATCTTAGGCCTCACTCTGGACAGCACAGGGGACACGGACAGCGCTGGCAGTTGCTCTCTTGAATACATTAACAGACATCCGTCCTGTTGAGCAGCTAATCATAAAAAGTCCAGAAAAACGAAAAAGGTCTGCTTAAAGCGGCTTAAAAAAAGACCAAAAACAGCCTGCAAAGCCCAATCCTTGACCAATCACGCCTCCGTGATGTTATTGCATGATGCCTGCATTTCTCAGTATTGAGGACACCATCAATCCTGACCAAATCTTCAACTCCATTTGGAGAAATGAAGCCCCAAACATGGAACAAGGAACCTCCACCATGCTTCACTGTTGCCTGAAGACACTTCAGTCCATAACACCTGCTGCCATTTTTCTGCACCCCAGTTCCTATGTTTTTGTGCATAGTCGAGAAAGATAGTAACATCAAATATTGATGTGATTTAGATTTTTCTTTTCTTTGCTCACTTTGCATTTGATAAAAAATAAACAATCATTATTCATATTACAAGTATTATTAGTTTACAGCATTTTTTCCACACCTGCCAAACTCAGTAGTGTACATTTACTTCAATTGTTCTTGCTTCCTTCAACTTCCTTATAGATTTACATCATTCAGTGTTTACGTGGTTAACTTTTTAGTGCTACTGTTTGTTTGTCTTTCTGGCATGTTTAACCCACTTCTGGCTCTGTGCTAATTCTGTGTAAAAATTGCTTCCTTTTAATCACTTCCTTATTCTCCATGTATTCTTTCCACCACCCTAACCTGGTTTGAACAGAGTCTGTGGACAGCAAAATGAACTTCAGCAACCTGTTAATGATGTACCAGGACGGTGCTAGTAGTCCAGACTCCAGTGAGGAGGACACTAAGCTTTCCATGCTGCCCCACCTGGCTGACTTGGTCTCCTACAGCATCCAGAAGGTGATAGGGTTCGCCAAGATGATCCCAGGCTTCAGGTACAAATGAAAAATTAAATGCACTGTGGTGATTGAGTCATTAGATGCAATTTTATACTATTTTATACTATTTTATACTTTATATTCAGTATTTTAAGGCGGCTTTTGTTAAAAAATAAATAAATAAATCTAGTCAGCTTACATCTCTTGAGCTTTACTGGTGGTTTATAATGCATTCAGTCTGATCAAATTTAACTTGATCTAAGTGGAAATTAGTCAGTGCATAGAAAAATACGTTTGCAGATCTTGTAATGACAATTATCTGAGTGATTAATCAAGCATAAATGCTGGTTATTTGCCGCTTGTGTTTGTCTCTCTCTGTGTTCCTGCAGGTTTGCAGTTAATGAATAGTAATGGGTTTAGAAAGGCTGCATTTATATGCAAGTGTTTTATAGTCCTCCGGTGTAATGTTGAAAATTAAACCTAGATAGCAGCTGCAGTTATCTACTCTCTTGCCGGTATTGATGTGTTGACTCCAGCATGACTGACATGCTCCCCACCCACACGCAGAGCGCACTGATTTGCTGCCCTCATGTATGTGGGACATTACGGGGTAGGAGATGCTATTATCACTCCCTAACAAACAAGCACTTCCCAGAATACGCTGGAACAGACTGTAGCGTTATAAATTAATGTTGAGGTGCCAGATAAGTTTATAAATGTATGCACATACAGACAACTTGATGAATGGAAACAACACTAATTGCTGATGTGTATATAGCTTTATCTCGATAGATATTTGGATATATCAGGATCATAATTCTCCTTAATGCCATGTTTACACATATGAGGAATTTGTTTTGGTAGTTAGTACTTAAAACACATAATTCTGTAAAATCTAACAACAAAATATATTCAATCATTCTAAGCTGAGACCAGGCTGTATGTATGCAAATGAAGAAGGAATTGTTTGCACTGCCGTCATGTTTCTAAATCCCAATCTTAGGAGAAAAAATATAAAAAAGATTTTTGGTTTTAGAGGGTTTTTTTTCCACACCGTTGTCCACACATTGTCCAGAAACTGTGATACCAACAGATCAGACAGGCTTGTCAGTGAAAGGGTTTGTAGGAAGAACACAGACTGATAGAACAACCCTAGATGGTATACATTATTATATAACCAAGTAGCCCTGATGTGTCTTTAGAAAACAAGCTAAAGTAAATCAAAACCTATCTGTTGCTACTTCTTCTTCGGAGTTGTCTGGCTGCAACCTAATGTTCTCCACAGCTTCTCTTTTCACAACTGTCACATATGCTCAGGGTGATCTTGCTCTCATGTGTGAAAACCACAGAGCAACCAGTAGCAGACCCGACAATTCTGGTGTTGTATGGCATACAGTATACCAATCAAGCTTCATGGTTGTTTGGTCAGAGACATTTACACCATTGGCCTGCTGAAGGTTATTTTGTAGGGCTCTGACCAAGCGGCGTCCTCTGGGTCTGATCGATGAAGCCCATGTGGAAGTGCAAAAAACTGCAGTTCATCGAGTGGCCATTTGAGCCTGACTCCAAAAAGGAGCAAATCCCCATGTCCCCCATGTTAAAAAGCCCAGCTTTTCAGCAATGTTAAACCTGTTCACAGCCTGGTAAAAAAAAAGATTTTGGTCTCAGTAGGTTATTTCACTATTCATGACAACTGTATGGGGGTGATTTCTCATTGCTAATTCATTGCTTTATTTTTTTTTATTAATTATTTATTTATTCTGCATAATTAGGGGTGTTACCACTTTGACTGACAGACGGGAGCCTGAGCTAACAGGAGTGGAGAGTTGGGTGGGCGGGTCTCAACATTTTTTTTCGGGCTTCATTTTCAAAGTTCAAAATCCAATGCATGACATCATGGTGGGTTTGACCATAGTATATACAGTCAATAGCTCTGACAGTACTCATCTTGGGCCTCCTTGCACAAAGGAACAAATACCAGACCTGTTGATGGATTGAGGACCATCTACAGCCCTGTGAACTTGTCCTAGAGTAGCTATCTGTCTCCTAGAATCTCCTCCATGCATGGATACATGGATACATGCAATGGCTTGTATTGTTGTGCCATCCTGGACAAGTTGGGCTGCCTGCCAACCTCTGTACGGTCCAGGTTTCACCTCATTCACTCTTATGAAATGTAAAACTAGTGAAAAAGTGTAAGACCACATGAGTACGAAGGGGAAAAATGTCAGTGGCCTCCATCCAAAAAACATTCCTGTTTTTAATTTTTGGTCCTCTTGGGCACATTTTGTTAATTTCATTCATAAATGAAGATGAAATTCTTGTTTGTCTGAGTCACATTTTTTTCTTTCATTGTTTAGTTGACAAGAAGAAACTTTATTTTTGTTGTCTTTAAATGATTACATTTAGTCAAACTCCAACTAACATTAATTTTGGCTCCTTTTTTATATGTCATCTTTAGACAGAATAATAATTGTAATTTTTCTCTCTTTAGACCAATTTAATGACTCTAGCTGTAGCAGAGATGTGACTCGAGGTAAAAGGCTATATAGGTAACACTTGTGCAATTCTATATATCCCTCTCCAGAATTTGATATCATATATTAAATAGATATTAAAAACTGATGGCTAAAACAAGGAACCTAAGGAAGGAAACGTACCTGAAGATACAGATTCTCAGCCAGGAAGGGTACAGCTGCCACCAGATCGCCAGGAAGTGCAGATGCATTCCTTCAGCAGTTGGATACACTACATACAGACGAACCAACAGCTTGGAAGACAAACCAAGATCTGGGCGTCCAAGGGTTTCTTCAGCAAGAAATTGCTGTGTTCTGATCTGCATGTGCAGAGAAAACTGCCCAATGACGTCACAGGAGCTCCAACAGCAGTGATCAAACCAAACTAGTGTCGAGTTATCCATCCGCACTATATATGGTCAACTTTTAGATCATGGCTTAAGTTCCTACAAGGCTGTCAAGAAGCTCCTGATCAGTGAGAGACAGAGGTCAGCCTGGTGTCATTGGGCCCAAACACAGAAGAACTGTCAGGAATTGGAAGAAGATTCTGTTGGTCAGATAAGTCCAGTTTCCAGCTTTGTCCTCCTACTGCTAATGTGAGGGTACGCAGAAGGCCAGGGGAAGCATGATGCATGACTGTTGCTGGTGTTCGAACTCGAAACTAGATGTTTCAACAAGAAAATGCTACTTGACACACATTCAGGCCTGCAGAACGTAAATGGCCAGCTCAATCCCCAGACATGAAAATCTGTGGTGGATTATCGAAAGGTCTGTTTCAAAGCGCAAAGCAAAGAAAGTAGAAGAATTAAAAGTTGTAATTCAAGAAGAATGCGACAGGATTACTCCCAACAGTGTGAACGGCTTGTGGGAAACATGCCAGCTATGGGGGACCGATTCTGACAAATACCTAAATACCTAAATATATGCCAGACATAAATAAATAAATGCCTAAAATATAAATGCTATTTATTTATTTATTGATGCACAACAAAATGTTAATCAGATGAGGGAGCTGTCCACACTGGCTGAATGTTCTCTGATTGGTTTATCGATGAGTGAACCGATGGACTCCACATGCCTTTTCACAGCCAGCCAGGTAATTTGACTTTGAAATATGTCTCAGCAACGACAGGCTGGAGCCAAGGTGCTTAGCTGATGTGGCAGAAAGTGACAGAAACATTGTCAGTCAGGACTATTTACTCTTTGCAGTGGACCCTGTCTGATAGACTGTTGCATTCAGTGTCGTACACTGGCACAACTGTCGACCCTCAGATATTTGGAGGAAGTGGTACATCACTTGACCGTGTCTGTCTGCCACACAGTTGGATGCCCAGTATCTGCGGTTCAATGCTTATGTCAGTGTACTATGCTAAGCTCCTCAGCCTCCTGGTTTGAAGTCGCCTGTGCAGATGCCGCATTGACTGCTACCACCTGTAGGAGCTGACCAGACATATACACATATATACGTATATATGTCTATGGAGCTGACAAGCCGTGTGGCCGCCATCTTGGACTGGTTATCAGCTCCATTCACTCACCTGTTTAAAAGGAATTAATGTGACCAGAACTCACAGGATTGTAAAACGATTTTCCTGCAGTTTTCTTTGCTGGAAACGTCAGATATGTGACTATCACACATCAGACATCGTATGATTAGCTATGTTGAGAACTAGTACTTTTCATACTTTGCACGCAAACAGTAGGCTTAACAGTAATAGACTATTTTCAGTGTGTACAGATACATGATGTTTGTAGTCACATGACACGTACACATACGAAGAAACAGTACTATTCAGTTCTTTTACTTAATTAAAAATAGAAGAAATAATATTTGATTCTCTGAATATAATTGTATAAACTTTATTTCAAACCAACATGGTCGATATAAACACAGGTAGTGTTATCACCATAACATATATATATATAAAACACAAAGATATACGTACAAAGAATATGTAAAATACATCTGTAACATTTAGTTATTCACACCAATATAGGGCCTGCAATGTATATACAATTATAATGCATATATAGACTTGCAATGTTATCTGTAACAAAGTGAAAATATATATATATTAACATGTTATATGTATTTTATCTACATCTTTCTTATTTTATCTTATCTAATCTAATTTATTTAATCTAACCTATCTCATCTATTCATTGGTGAAAGGGTTTGAGCTAAAACCATTGAAAGAGGACGCTTTGGAATAGTATATTTCTTTTACTGCCACTCTGTAATATAAGAGAGGTGAGTTTGGTGATGTGGTGACACCTTATTTAAGGAACATGGACATAACCAATGACAACAAGTTTGAATGATGGTTATCAATGGAACGGTGTCTCCTCAATGTGGTCCCTGAGCAAGAAAACATCCTAAAGAGCTGAAATGTTGTCAGAGGACAGAGGACATGTCCACTTCAGACAGGGACACAGTGTCATCCTGTACCACCACGTGGTCTGGCTGACAGCGAACCATCAGACGGTGGAAGATGGACCTGGTGCAGATGGATTATTGTTCCATTCCCTTTATAGGGAAAACGCATAAAAAACATACAGCACATAAAAAAATTATGAAATATATTTGTATAATTTATTTTGATTAGAAAAGCAGAACCCTACCTGAGGCTCTGATTGAATTCAACAGAAGCTCCAAGATCCTGGCTGCACCTGTATCGTATAGCATAGCATATTTACTCTGAACCAACAAAAAACACGATGTTATTGTATATGACAGTAGGCAGAGTGGATATGTGACATGAGAAATATTTTACTAGTTAGAGATGGAGACAGTCGTTCTGTCTGTACCACCCTATATAAAAATAAAATAAAAATGTATTTACATAGCATCAATAACAATACAAATTGTCTCAAGACACTTTACAAAAACTGTCCTGAAACCTGTGGCAAGGAAAAACTCCCTTTCAGTGTCTGTGTTAAACCAGTCACACTAGGCTTATTTCTACAACAGCATTAATCATGTCAGCTGTAATCTACATCTGTGTTATAGACAGTGTTGGGCACGTTACTTTTAAAAAGCAATTAGTTATAGTTACTAGTTACTTCTCCCAAAAAGTAACTGATTTAGTAACTGAATTACCAGGGAAATAACTATTGCGGTACTTTAAGTTTAAATATGTTTAATAATTAGATATTTTTCTTAGCAGGTTTCACAACCCAGTTGCATAGAATAGAATTGTATAGACACGTACTTACACAGAACTTTTAATATGTATTGCTCCTCAGACCCCTACTGATAGACATACTGCTTTCACATTGGCAAAAGTCCCGGGTCGGACCTCCCACTGTGAGAGCTGCGTGCCTGTATTTTCCTCCCTCATACGTCATTGAGTACATTGCAGTTAAAGTTGCAGTTTGTTGATGACCTGAAGAATGGAGTGGTCAAACCCCCGCTCTTTCAAAAGGCTGCTGATATTAGAATAAATCACTGTGTCCTGCACAGAGTCCGATATCTGCTGCCTAATCCCTCCTTTCTCAGATGCAGAGCGCCGTCATGAAAAAAGTGTGGGAGACCGCTATACAAGCTGTATAAACACAGTCGCCGTTCATCTATTCACTTCCATTAACGATCGTGCCTTGACTGTTAGGACTGATGTGGAGAGAGGAAATCCTCCACATTTCTTAGTAAACATAGTGATGCCCCTTGTCTATGTGCCAACACACATTAAAACCACTGGAAAGCGTAATTTCTTAAGACAAGGATAATGCTCACCATTTCATGATACAATCATAACTGCAGGCTCAGGGAATCCTTATATCTGCCCAGTTGCAAACACTAAAAGGTATACTCATTTATTAAGCCTTGCAGTATTTTCCGAGAACAAATAAAACTCCAAAAATTATCCCACTATATTGCCAAGGGTCCATCCAGTAAAATAGTTAGTCCACACCAAGACTTTGTTCTACAGTGGTGGCCAAAATTATTGGAACACCTGACAGATCTGAAAATATTGTCTGTTTTTTTTTTTTTTACTTCCAAAACATTTTCAAGAAAACATGCAGATACATTAATACACAGGATGAGATGATCTGAGGCAAAACTCCTTTAGAAGCCCAGTCCAACTGGAGAACCAATCAGCAGACCAGTGGTCAGCTACTAACTAGCCTAGCCACCATTAGTAGGTAAGAAATGATGGGAATGTGACCACACTCCAACCAAACATTTCTTCCTTCTATCAGAAATAAGATGCAACCAGACACCAGCTACATAGCCTAGTCCACAGCATGAGGTAATGAGAGGTGGTTTCAGGAGTAACACAAGAAAACGCCAGCGAACAACAACAGTAGGGGGTGTGCAGTGTGCAGCACATCATTGGGGTTTTCAAGTGGGTACCTCCCTTCACTGATGTTTCGTTAAGTTAGGCCCACGACACCTCAAGAAGGCTTAACAGTGAGCTCCAGCATCCTGAAATCAGATAGATGAGATAGCTCTGATCAGAACAAATATCAGATAAAGTGAGCCCTGCTCAGTTGGTAGAGCGGTCACGGAATCCCCAGTTGCTACCAGTGCACTGGTGTGTGAATGTGTGTGTGCTTGTGTGAGCGAATTGGTGGATATGTCTGTGACTATTAAAGTACTTTGAGTACCAATAGGAAGAAACGCACTATATAAAAACAAGACCATTTACCATCTACCTTTTGTAACGATTGCAGCAGCACATCTCTCTGGCATAGTGCTAATACAATAGATCTGTCCAGTTTATTTTCCAACTCGCCCCAAATCTGTGTGATAGGGTCAAGTCTGGACTTTGAGGGGGCCAGTGCATCATTTTCAGTGTTCTAGTAGATTCCTTCTGTCACAGGCAGTTACAGCAATAGTTGGATGAATGTTTAGGGTCATTGTCCTCTTGGAAAATAAATGCAGGCTCAGTTCGACAACTCCCAGATGGCACTCTGTGCCTCTGCAGACTGACGTGGTATACTTTCTTATCCACGATGCTGTCAATTTTCACTAAGACACCTGTTCCTGAGGCTGAACACACACCCAACACCATAATACTACCCTCTCTGTGTTTAACTGTTTCTCTCTCCCTCCTTTGAACATACATGATTTGCTTAGGTAGGTATTTCATTGATTTTTGGGGTATTTTAATGCAGCAACCTTTCACAGTTTTTGTTAGAAGTGCATATTTTCTCCATAGTCTTGATTATAAATTTAGTTAGCTTGCATGTATTAGCCACACCATAATACCAAAACAGCTCTCAAATCTGAACTTTTGATTGACACCTTACTTGATCCAATAGACTGAACTTGGTTACAATATTTTAGGTACAATCTTGTCACGCCTGGTGCTGTCCTTAGGGGGAAAATGTATAAAATGCAAATTTTTCATAGTATTATTGTCAAATTTGAAATTGGACTAGATAAGACAGACACATTTATTGATAAACATTAGACAGAGAGACAGAAAATCCTTCTTTTTCAGTGTTTTAAAATACCTATTACACAGTGGCAGTACCACTTAGATTCTGACAGTTGCTGAGAAAAATTTGAGTGTTATCTTTCAGTTTTCTGTCAAAAGAGGCCAAAGCATTGCCTGGACTACAGACGGTTCAAGAACAGCTTTAAATTTACTTTAAGTATGTGTTTTTTAGACAGAAATCAGACAGAAGAAGTCAGAAAAAGCTGTTGACCCCAGCAAGTTAAATCTAATGTGTGTTTCTGACAATGCTCCCTCGTGATTGTAAACATTTTTGGCGTAACACAGTCTGTAACTGTGTGTTTTCCAGAGACCTAACAGCAGAGGATCAGATTGCTCTGTTGAAGTCAAGCGCCATAGAGATCATCATGCTTCGTTCAAACCAGTCATTCAGTCTGGAGGACATGTCCTGGAGCTGTGGGGGACCTGACTTTAAATACTGCATTAATGACGTTACAAAGGGTTGGTTGATGACACATTCTCATAATACATGCATGTCTCTTCTTCCTCATGTACACAACATTCTGGATGTTTCCATGAAGGCCGTAACATCAATCACTGTATGAATAAAACATAACAGTCCACAAGTACTCGCACCCAGTTACATAAAAAATTTTCACTGCTAGCACTGACAATTTCATGCATTTTCATACATTCAGTGAAGCAACCATAAACATACACTCATGCAGGACAAGAGTTAATCTATGAGTATACATAGAGAGCAGTAATTCTTCTTTGAAACCCACTGTGTCATAAAGTACTTTCATTCATAAGTCGGTAGAAAGGCTCAATATGTTCCCCTGGCTTGGTGCAAGCAGATGTAGGTGACTCTGTGGCATGTTTTTGTCTTTCACCATAGCCGGTCACACTCTGGAGCTGTTGGAGCCACTGGTGAAGTTCCAAGTCGGTCTGAAAAAACTGAACCTGCACGAGGAGGAGCATGTGCTGCTCATGGCCATCTGCCTGCTCTCCCCAGGTACTGCTGGTGTTTGTGTCTTCATTTACGTCTGCATGGCTGAGAACAGAGATTAGTACGCATTTAAACAATACGTTTGTTTGTGACCTATATTCCCCTTAATATTGGCGTGTGCTCGGTGCTGCCTGTAACACATGAAAGAATACTTCCTGTAAGACGAACCACTCTGGTAGTCACTACAAGTTAAAACAGAATGTGAGAATTATAAAGCTGTAGTGTGTAAACGACAAGTGGAAAACAATGAATCAGCATGATTTAAATCAGTGAAAGAGGCCATATATTATCTTCCTTCTATGTTCTGTTTCTTAACTGTTATTTTAAGTAAAGCAATGGAATAGTTGCAGTTAGAAACAAGATTATTTAAAATAAGTAAAAATCTGAAATAGTGTTCTCATATAACCTTTCTATTGTGAGGATGTTGACAACTTTGTTATCAAAAATAATCCCAAAACAAACAAAGCAATTTTCAGTATCTCCATAGTAACAATGCAAACTGATGCAAATGCAGCAACATTAAAAATAGTTAGTGGCACAACAACAATTGGATTGATGGAATAAGTTGTTTTGTTTTTTGTATTACACCATATAGTATATTCTATACATACAGGCAAAATATGATGTGTCCTAACACCTGAGTATGACAAGTGAAATTACCCATGACTGTTTGTTTATCCTGATAAAACAATTTAAGCATTTAATATACTTATTGTCTGTACAAATGCTGACTGAAGGCAGGATACAGTAGAGTGAAGATAATGCAAAGGTTGCCAAAGGGAGTGTATACCTAAAACTTTCAATACCTGCAAATAAAAGGAGCAAAAATCTATGGGATAGATGGATAGCACACTAACAACCTCATAAGTAGCAAGAAAGTAGTTGTGTTGTAATTAAACACAAATAAATCATAAGTAAATATAGTATGATTCAACACGAATGTAGACATTGTGTGGTCTGTTTGCATTTTAAAATGTAGCTGAGTTAACACCTTCTCTTATATTAAGTGTATCAGAGATTATGTTTGCAATCTAAAAATGTAGTAGTTCTGACTGTGGCAACACTTTGAAAGACAGAACAGCAAATAGTTCAGAGGTACATTCTCTTTCTGTTTCCATCCATCCACCTACATCAACCTCATCTTGTTCTGCCACTGCCTGATACTGCTCACCTATCTCACATATGCCTTCCTCTTTCACTCTATGACCTCCATATACTCCCCACTTCCTTCCCTCTTGCACCCTCTTGCTTCTCCCATGGCAGATCGTCCTGGTGTCCAAGACCACGCCCGCATCGAACAGCTCCAGGACCATCTGTCAGAAGTGCTGCAGGCCTACATCCGGGTTAACCACCCAGGCGGACGCCTCCTCTATGCCAAGATGATCCAGAAACTGGCTGACTTGCGCAGCCTGAATGAGGAGCACTCCAAGCAGTACCGCTCACTGTCCTTCCAGCCAGAGCATAGCATGCAACTCACCCCATTGGTGCTGGAAGTATTTGGCAGTGAGGTGTCATAGCGGAGGAGGAGGCACGTGTGCATACGTACACACACTCATCACACACATAATGATTAACCAACCCTTGCTGCCTTTTCCCCAACGAAACCGCAGCCCAGATAAAACCCTGGTCATGTGGGAGAAAGATGGATAATCAGACAGTAACCTTCATCTCTTCATTATCTTTCTATCCTCCTTCTCCTGTATTCAAGCAGCAAGGAATCAGCTGACTGGACTACTGAATTTACTATTTGTTTCTGCCACACTTACAGTAGTAGACAACCAGACTATAGTTTGGCCTCTGAATTTGTAGACTCAGCTCCACATTAAATTTCATTACATCAGGCAGACTCATTGACATCCTGATCCTCTCTGCATCCACAGACTCCCAAAGCCACATGTTCTCATCTCCACCCTTCCTTGGAAACAACTAAATACTAATACTTAGCATTTTTCTTAGTGGGGACAGCTTGATGGATGTTGCTGTCACCCTTTTACCATCATCCTAGTGCAGTAACATGCTCCACATTCATACAACAATTGTGAGGAATAGCTGCACAGATCTACCCTAGCTAGGTAATAAATTGGGTTCAGATAGCTGTAAACTATTTTTGGTTTATGATTTTTTAACAGCAAAGACATCCAAAAACATTTGACTTAACAAGCCATGGGCAAGATTGGAATAGAAAACTCTAGGTTTATTAGTTTGAAGATACTTGGCTGCAATGTAATTGAGAAGATGTGTTTTCCAGATATACCATTTGTATCTGTGTATGTGCAAGAGGAGGTCTCAGATAGTCTCATGAAGAAAGATGTCTAAGTAAGATTGTTTCGTTATGGTGATGGTGGAGAAATGTGAGATTTGGAAGAACGAGGAAAGGAGGTTGGATAGATAGAGGGAGGTGATCTATTTGGAATTCCCTGTTCACAAGACAAAAGGGAATTTCATAAAACAAGAATGTATGTATAATGCTATATAAATATATGATACATATAAGCTGATATATATTTAAGAGAGCAAAACATTGGTTGCTTCCATGGAAGCAAATAGTTCTGATAGTTGTATAATGTAAAGGATTTGAAGACCCTTCCTCTGTTCCGCGTGCGTGCGTGCGTGCGTGTGTGCGTGTGTGTGTGTGTGTGTGTGTGTGTGTGTGTGTGTGCGTGCATGTGACACGGACTGAGAAGTTTGTTGGGGAGGGGGTCTATATTTGCGATATATGTACAGTGTATGAGGATATTGATGGATCACAAGGGGGCTGGTGTCCAGGCTCTGACTGAGGGTCTAGTGCAGGGAAGCACTTCTCTGTTGGATTTACTCATATTTGGACCTGTGAAGTTTATATGACATACATAAACACAGCTTCATGTTTCGTGGATAATGATTATCCAAAAATATTTGTTCGGCTGGTTAGATTGCTGCTAAGACAGTTAGAGCTAGATAGTTGGACAGAAACCAACTACCAGCTGTAGCCTCAGGGAAAAGTTTGTCTGACAATATTGTGTGTTCATGGAGTGTGTGGCGTAAGCTTACAATCATGAGACAGAGATTGTTTTTGCAGCTCTAGGCATCACTGTGATTTCTAATCATACTAAACTACAGCATAAGGAAGCTAAAAGAGAAACTTTTTAAAATAATGATTACTGCAAGATTTTCATTCCTAAGCTCATCTGATCAGTTAAAATTTTATGAAATGATCTGCATGACTGTACAGTCCATTAGAAAACATGATAAAGCCAACATGAAATGGCTACATTTTTAAATACAAACTCATGTCAAACATTTATATCAGCCTTACATTTAGGGATTTTTCAGGGCAAACTGAATAATCTACGGATGGTAGCAATATACAGTAGTTAAAACAGTGTATGCCCTGTTGTGTTTTTGGAAGGCGCTTAATAGCAGGGCAGAGATACGAAGCATGACAGTGAACTTTTTATATTAAACATGAAAAGCCTCAGACCTTTTTTGTCACATTTATATCATTTCAACACCAGCCACATAAGCGAGGTTTGGGATGTTCATTTTCAACATCACTACATATCTTATCACATTTCTGTTGACATGGTGCATGCTCACACCTCATGCGGGCCTGGACAACCCCCTTGTGGATAAACTTTGTAAATACCACTTGCTAAATCTGTACATAGAGATTTATGTAGGTAAAATACTAAGAGAATTCAATTGTTGATGGCAAGATGCTCTGGAGATACAATGCTATATGCAATTAGGAGATGAACTCTGTTGTTGTATTCAACTAGAATGGACAGAGGTGGCAGTTCTGGTCAAGGTGCCGAGTTGTGAAAGGGAGCACTGAAGAAGATTGTCGGATTTGAGCGTAACTGTATGAGAACTTATATGTTTGACTGAAACTTTTGTCATCTATCTCGAGGCAAGTTATACCAGCTTCAAAACAAAACCACCAGTTAGGGGCAGATTTCCCACACCAACACAGCCAAATAAAAATTAGGAAAGAACTTTACTCAGCCCGTAATAAGGGGTCATCAGTGATGGGACTTGGAAATCTGATGTGTTATGATTGCAAAGACTTCAAATGACTGAACATTCCCAGTGGTATTTGTCGTGAGCATTCCAGCTGGCTAAGTCTTATGCATCATATCCACACAGTACACCAGTGAACATCATTCACTCTCCGGCTCCCTTTTAAAGGATCCCACCACCTCAGTACATTATCAAGTGCCCACTCTGTCCATTCATTCTTATGGATGTATGTCTTTTCTCTCTATTTCTAATGTCTATTGGTAAGCTTTTGACAATTATACAGTATATCCATAGTATTTTCCTTTTGGTGAACATCAGACTTTTTTTTCTTTTTGCTTGTTTCAAGATTGTCAATTTTAATATGTCAGTTTGCTGTCTAGCTAGCGGCATGGCTTACTGTGCTGGAACCTTGTCATAATGAGGCAACGATGAGCAAAGTGGACACCTGGAGCCTTTTATAAATACACCTGAACAAGCTCCTTGTCCTTTGGTCCTTGTCTCGAAGCGAATCATCGTGGAATAGTCCTTTTCAACTAATACTGTGACATCACTTTGTTGTTTGGACTGGGAAAGGACTACTGGCGCTCATTTTTCTTCTTTTTCCTAATGGGAGGAAAACAGACTTTTCAGTGCAGTGGTGTTAAAGCCAGAGCTGTAAGCTCAAGGGAAAGAACACAGGTCAGCAAAGCCCTGTATGCAAACATCAGCTTTTCAGAAATGGGACGTCAATCACACTCAAGTGATCATAAACTAACATTGCCTCAACTGACTGACACAGGATTTAGCCAGTGGCAAACTGGTGCAGCAACAGCACAGGTGTGCCTCCTCATTCATCACTCAACCATCTAACCATTGGCTCTTCTTCAGCAATAGCCAATTACAGCAGGATTACTCTTCATAGCTTTAACTCAGCAGCCAGGCACTCTCTGAGTCGGGAAACTGTGGTGCACCAAGGGCTGAGGTTTAGAGGAACAGCTGCTGTGGAATTGGATGTGTCGCTTAAGTGGGAAAGTGACGCCATAGTCATTGCTCCTCTGTCCTATTTGACCCAGGACACCTTTGGATTGCACCTCAAGAAGACTGTGTAAAAGCCGTATCAAAGATCATACAAGATGAAATATTTTTAAAAATGAGAGCTGCCACACGCAGACATATTGCCATGGTGTACAGGCAGAGTGTACCGTCACTGACCGAGATGTCGCCTCTTAAACCCAAAGTGTGACATTATCTTTCTAACTACTCTGTGTCTCGCATCGCAGCTCTTGAAATTCAGATTTTTAATCACTTGTCGTTTGTTGAAGAAACATTGTTGAAAGAGTTTTTACATTCAACATTAACATCATCATCAGTTTTAAAATGGAATGCAGGACCGGGTGATGGGGTGAGAGTCGGCTCAGTTTTAAGGGTTCCCAGTGAAACTTCGGTTATTTATCTTTGCTGTGCTGCTGTTAGACATTGGTTTTCCTCTGGGGATACTTCTTAATTGCCATTATTAATGTTTAAAGTAAGTGTTGAACATGGAGAATATTATGCCTCCAGGATGATTTTGGCTTACAATTGTTAAACTAATGGTTAACACTGTAGCTGATGCTAGAGGATATTATTGTTCAGATGAGCCCAGACAAGTTTGAAGTCTCTCACCCCTCACCCCTCCTTCTCTCAACCCAGGTCAGCAGCTCCACCTCAGTAGCCTTACTTACAGAAACCTCACTCAGCTGGAAACATTTAACAGATACCTCAGTAATATACAGAACAACTTTTCACAATAGCCTTCAAGGAAACCAAACATAAATTAATACAACACCTACACTCAAACAGACACACTACAACTCTTTCCCCAGCAGTGTTTTTATGTCAAATATAGACTAGTAATCTAGTTGCCAGTTGTTGTATAAAGAAGGATGTCCAGTAGATTCCTGTTACCTGTAGGCCAGTCAGTATACAAGCGGATCCCAATGTTTCTAAATGTAAACTGTCACTTTCTCATTTTTTCTGCTTTACTCACTTGATATTCATCTCTGCCTCATTCTGTATTTTCTGTCTTTTTCGCAGTCTCTACAAACAAATGACGTGCCGCTAAGCTTTGGCACTGCGTTTAACCGAACATACTACCTCTCCCTTCCACACACACACACACACACACATTTACACACACACACACACACACACACATATATATATATTTTTTTTTTTTTTTTTTTTTTTTTTGCAGCATGATTGTGTTTAATATAAAACATTAATTTTATTTTAACACTAATTTAGAAGTATTTTTGTGTATATGTACAGTATATTCCTTTGTATCTCTTTTCAAATGCTGGATGATTTTTACCTCAGATCTCTACATAAGCCTAGAAATCTTACAGTCACTAAATCTAAAGCCTCATTCACTCCACTTTCTAAATGAAGTGTGTAAATGCATTGTAATATCTTTGCATGAAAGTAAGCCCACATTCTATCAATTCTGTTATATGTAACACAGAACTGATCGTTTCAATTTTTTTTTTTTTTTTTGAATAATTTTATTAATTACTGTCTGGACAACTTGGATCTGTGGAACAGACACTTAGATTAGTGAAATACCATTTAGCTGCCACAGGAGCTTTGCTGGGTTGGTCTTAGAAAGCAGAGCAGCTGACTCAATAGATGTTTACAGTGATTTTGCATTGCAGATAAAACTGGAAGAAGCACAAAAGAAACACTGAGAGACGTTTTGATGATACACTACTTTTATCACTATAATGTCAGTTCATCAACTGAATTTTTGAGAGAAAACAGCATAGACATCTAATAAATGTGGATATAGCAAAACCTTAAAGGAATATTATGCATCTTTAGAAATAAACTAACTTGATTTCTTAGACAGAGATAGATAAGGAAATTGATACTACCCACGTGAGCTTCCTACAACACAATAATTTCTCCAAAATTTGCCAAACATTTGTCCCAAAAAATAGTTATATACCCATTCACCTTGTGAATCTGAAAACATCCTTAAGCTTTGTTTTGAATATACCATGACCTGGATGACTAAGAACCTTCACAGACATGATACCACGTTTGTTTAGCTTAGCTTAACATTAAGAGTGAAGGTAGAAAAGCAGCCTAGCCTGACTTTGTCCAAAGACTAACCAAAAACTCTTTTTTTACTAATTCAAATTAAAAATAAAAAAAAATGTATTTCGTTAATCGGTGAGCTCTTAAGGAGCTGGTAGGATTTTACCTCAAGATACAACCAGAATATTACTTGCATATTTTAGTCTAAAGAGTGGTACCAATCCTCTCATATACAGTGGGGGAAATAAGTATTTGATCCCCTGCTGAATTTGTAAGTTTGCCCACTTCCATAGAAATGATCAGACTCTGGTTTTTATGGTTGTTTACTGGTTATGGGTATAGACAGAATATCAGTCGAAAATGCATAAAAAACACACAATCTAAAAGTTATAAATTGTTATGTATTTTATTAAGGGAAATAAGTATTTGATCCCCAAGCACAACACAAGTCAGTACTTTGTAGAGAAACCTTTGTTGGCAAGCACAGCGATGAGACGTTTCTTGTAGTTGGTCACCAGGTTTGCACACAGCGCAGGAGGGATTTTGGCCCATTCATCTTTACAGACAGTCTCTAAATCCTTCAAGTTTCTTGGCTGCCTCTTGGAAACTCGGAGCTTCAGCTCCCTCCACAGGTTTTCGATCGGGTTAAGGTCTGGAGACTGACTAGGCCACTCCATGACCTTAATATGCTTCTTCTTGAGCCACTCCTTTGTTGTCCTGGCAGTATGTTTTGGGTCATTGTCATGTTGGAAAACCCACCCACGAGGCATCTTCAGTGTTCTTGCTGAGGAAAGAAGGTTTTTGTCCAAGATGTTACAGTACATGGCTGCATTCATTGGCCCCATAATGCGGTGAAGTTGCCCTGTACCCTTTGCTGAAAAACAGCCCCAAAACATGATGTTTCCACCTCCATGCTTAACCGTGGGTATGGTGTTCTTTGGGTCATACTCACGTTTTTTCATCCTCCAAACACGGCGGGTCGAGTTAATGCCAAATAGCTCAACTTTGGTTTCGTCAGACCACAGCACTTTCTCCCAAGCCTTCTCTGAGTCATTTAGATGTTCACTGGCAAACTTAAGGCGGGCCTGTACATGTGCCTTCTTGAGCAGGGGGACCTTGCGGGCACTGCAAGAGTTCAATCCATAACGGCGCAGTGTGTTGCCAACTGTTTTCTTGGTGACGGAGGTCCCAACTGCTTCCAGATCAGTAACAAGCTCCTGCCGTGTTGTTTTAGGCTGCTCCCTCACCTTTCTCATCATCATCCTCACTCCATGAGGCGAGATTTTGCGGGGAGCTCCAGACCGAGGACAGTTGATGGTCCTTTTATGGGTCTTCCACTTGCGAATAATGGCACCAATAGTTGTCACCTTCTCACCAAGCCTTTTGCTGATGGTTTTGTAACCTATACCAGCCTTGTGCAGGTCTACAATCTTGTCCCTGACATCTTTTGACAGCTCTTTGGTCTTGCCCATGGTGCTGTAGAAGTTGGAATGTAAGAAACTGATTCTTAGAGCAGGTGTGCTTTATATACATGACGAGTTAAGATCAGGAGTATTGGTAATTAGTTGACTGAGCACAGCTGTGTGCCACATGCGCACCAGCCAATCTGTAGGAGCCTGAATTCTAAGTGAATTGTTGGGGATCAAATACTTATTTCCCTTAATAAAATACATAACAATTTATAACTTTTAGATTGTGTGTTTTTTATGCATTTTCGACTGATATTCTGTCTATACCCATAACCAGTAAACAACCATAAAAACCAGAGTCTGATCATTTCTATGGAAGTGGGCAAACTTACAAATTCAGCAGGGGATCAAATACTTATTTCCCCCACTGTATTATGGCAAGGAAGCAAACAACCATATGACCCAGTTGCATGAAAGAGATGGATTATTAAGGAAACATATGGAGTCTAATTCATTACATGCAAGGGTAAAGCAAGGATCCAAAATGGAACTGAGCCTGAGAGCTTGCTATATAATAAAGTAGCATAACGCAGGCGATTAGTAGTTGTGCTTCTGCTCTTCAGCAGATGGACTTGAGTGATCCTCCATCTTTAGTCTATGAACACCTTTAAAATACTTCAGTGCCACAAAACGTTTGTCTCCACAGAGCTACCATTCGTTCTCTTGGCTTTTTTGTTGAGGTATAGTGCTGAATTGATGCAGCATAGACAGAAACCCTGTTTGGAGATGAGATGTATTTGACGTTTGACTTTGCTAACTTTTCTGTCCTAACATCCAAAATGTAAACATGACTAGCCACTGCCTGGAATTAACAACCAACACAGTGACCCTCAGTCAGTCTTTGTTTTCACATTGCCAGTTTTCTTAGTTTTTTTTTTCTCTAGTTGTAGCTTTCTCCATAGGTCTGATAAGGGTTTGCAACATTGGGATCCCTTTTTAGAAACTGTAGATACAAATAGTGTTTGTTTGTTCTTCTGCTCAGTGACCAGCCTAGTCTCACACACTGCTCCAGCTCTGCGCACTCAGCCTTCTTCTTCTTCTTCTTCTTCTTCTTCTTCTTCTTCTTCTTCTTCTTCTTCTTCTTCTTCTTCTTCTTCTTCTCTTCTTCTTCTTCTTCTTCTTCTTCTTCTTCTTCTTCTTCTTCTTCTTCTTCTTCTTCTTCTTCTTCTTCTTCTTCTTCTTCTTCTTCTTCTTCTTCTTCTTCTTCTTCTTCTTCTTCTTCTTCTTCTTCTTCTTCTTCTCTGGTTCTGAATTCTTTGTACTTGTTGCTGCTCTCACTCAGCTTTCAGAAAACCAGGCCTTCAGAAATATATGCTGTGAATGACACACCAAGCCTTTAGTAATCACTCTTGTGTTATGTCAGCTAATGACTCAAGTGGACGTTAAAGCTCTTCTAAGGTTCATTTACTACATAAGGATCCTATTGATGGAAAACTTTGGGCAGATATGAAAACAGATTGCGTTTATTTTACTCTTTAAAGTATTTGATATTCAATGAATGTGGTTGTTCTATTGCAACAAAATATAATTGGTTTAATGTTTTTTTGTGAAAAGGAGAAAATAATATAAGAATTATAATAGATTTTGAGTTTCACTTAGAAAGGGTGACATCCAATTATCAGTGGAAGTTTGTGGCACGAGTTGTACCGTTTTGAACCTGAAGAGAGCGGATAGAAAGTCAGCTTTTCTACTGTCGTAACAATTGGATGATTTTTTCATTCATGACAGATTGTCACCTGTTGCTCTGATTGCATTTCTCTGCTACCTCTTTAAATATGTGCTTGCTCATACACACATGCACTTAAACAACTGTACACACAACGGACATACACTCATTGACTGGAAAAGACAATGAATAACACACACACACACACACACACTCAAATGTGCACACTCGTGTGCACTTCTTTTTCTCTCACCAGCAGTTCTTTGCCAATGATGCACTTGTGTTTTTGTCTCTAAATGCTCTGCAAGACGAATGACATCAAAAAATGAGTTGTCATCTTTTTTTTGTGTGTTTTTTTTTTTTTAAACTTTTAAACCTCTAATTTGTACAGTAATACATGGGCTAGGCAGAGGGTTAGAAATAAATCAATTTTTAATTAATCCAGTACATTTACAAAATTTCATGTCTTTAAAAAAAAAATTAAACATAAATGCACATATTGCTCAGCTCAGTTGTACCTTGGTGTGCCTAGAACCCACAGCCTTATTTTGGGACAATATCAGGGGTTATAAACATAATACAGGACGTTCTGTATAAGACAGTTTCATTTAGTTTCAGTAGCTGTTTTTTCCCTCTCTTTATATCCACACATTTGTTCAGTTGTAGCTTTCTTATGGGAGGTTTATGTCCTCAAGGGATGCACTCTGTCAGTGTTTCTGCTGGTTTTGTTTTACTTTATTTATTCCCTTTTAAGTGACAGTCCTTGTTCAAAAACATTATATCTATATCTATCTATATGTATATATATATATATATATATATATATATATATATATATATATATATTTAAATGCTGTTCTTATGAAAAAGAAACTCTGAATTTTATTTAATTTGACTTAATTTAAGATGTTTTGTTTAACAATGCCCAGCAGACTGTGACCTCCCTTTCCCTTTCATCAGTAGGAGAAAAAAGAAAAAGAAAAAAGTCTAAATTGTAATGAATTTCAGAAAAGTCCCAAGATAAGTACCTTTACATTCGCATATGCACACCACCATGCAGTAAATCTCACTAGTCCTCACCTCTTCTAGCAGAAATTTGTCTTTTCAGAATACACCATTGCCAGGACGTTGCTTTTGATGGCACCATCAATGGCCCTATATAAGAAGATAATAGTGTTATACACACAGTACCTTAACCAGTGTCTCTTCGTGGTCATATTTTTTAATTGTTTTATTATTTTTTGTCTTGCTACATTCTTCTCTTTGAAGCTGATCCATTGTACTTTGATTACATGCATTGTATGTAGTAAAATACTGATAATGTTTTGGGTAAATCACAAATAAAACGGCTGTACATAATGATGCAAAATGCCGCCCGTGTTCCTGTTTCTGTGTTAAGGTTGGGTGTATTCTTCTAAATGAAACACCTGGACAGATTCATGCTCACCTAATTAGTGAACACACATTATTTCTCAGTCTTACAATTATGCTTGTAAGTTTACATACCCTGCCCTCAGTAAGATTTGAACCATTATTTAAAGCAAAACACTTTTAAGAAAAAACATGCATAGCACCATCATAGTATAATAATAACGGAAATGTGAGGCGTATGTGTTTGTTCAGTTTATTGTTCACAGAACCACAGACTTTCCAATGATGATGATTTTCATTAATCATTGTCTTCTACTGTATAAACAGTGAAGGGAGTTTTAATGGATAAACAACATGATATATGCATGTTTGTTCAGTAGAGGGTGCTGAGTTGCTGCTGTAAGAACCTAACTTTAATAATGGCTCACGCCCACGGTAGTAGTTAATGTATGTGTCCATTTAATGGTTTTATTTGTGACTTCTTTAAACTAATTTTGGAAGGATGTCCTGTAACTATGCTTTAACTGAGCAAGTGTACAGATTTTTTAACAGGTCATTTGCAGGAAAAAAAAAAAAATAGGAAAAGAGGGGAGGTGCTTTAGACACGCAGAAAAGGAAGATAATACATTTAAAATGTGCATAAATACCAGCTCCAACAGGCACAAAGAACAAAGAACAAGACTGGATCCTGCTGCTAAATATTCTCTGTATTTTTGTTCAGTAAATATTCCCCTGTCTCGTCCCTGTTGTTCTCTTAGTCATTACAAATAGTTTAAGTGTATATATTTTAGCAAAGCTTTCTTAAAATCCAGCAATTGGAACGATCTGTGAAGCGACCTTCCACGTGTGGAACTGATTCTGCATCCAATTTCTTATCAAATGATAAAAGACAGTGGTCTGACAAAAGGAAAGAGGAGTGGTGGGTTTTTCTGACAGTGTGTGCAGAGAAAAATCGGAGTGTACATTTCAATCCTTCACATGACCCATGTCATGGAGTCAGAGGAAGACAGTTCACCAGGCCCATCTGTGATTAGAGTCATCCAAACATCATTAGGACAATCTCCTCCATGTGACCCTACAGGAGAGGCCTCACATGGCGCACTGCAGATCACATGCAGCTCTGTACCAGGACAAACGACGAGTGAGAGTGGGGGAGAGCACCGGCTGCGAAATGGTCAACATCAACTAATGAAGTTTTTGCTAAAGCTGATATTTCTGAGTCTTGGTATCTTTAAATTTAATCACTTGCATGAAGAAAGTTAAAAACATTTTTTAAAGCAATTTAATTATGTTAATGACACAGCTGCTCACGACTGAATGACAGTGTTCTCAAGCTTGAAATAAACTACAGTGAAGTGGACTATACTGCGTTCACTGCGGTTTTCATAATAACTGCTTCTCCCATACTAAGTTCTCCTCCAACCGCCAACCAGATGCTAATGACTCACTCTGCAACATGTTGATTGACTATTATCTCACTGGCTTTCACGCCTCGTATAAAGAGAGTTACAGTTATGCATGAGACAGAAAAGCCAGGCATCTAAAATGTTTCTACAGTTGCATTCCTGCATAATTACTGCATGCAGCCTGTTGGGAAACAGCGCTGACACATAAAGAAACGCAGTGGCATGAACACACACACATGTAAGCACTTGCAAATGTTACTAGGATCCCTACTGGGCTTCCTTAGTCAGATCCTGCTCACAGTGACGTGTTGAGATGCTTTTTACTGGAATGCTATGTTGCAACACTGCAATGAATAAACATCATAACTGTAAATCCAGCTTCTACACATGAAATAATAAGACAGATGGAAGTGCTGTTGTTTTCAGGTAGCTCAGACATTCTTATTGTAAATACATCTGTTTGTTTCTTTTACCTTTCTGTTTTGGTCAGGTTTAAAAAGCTTCATGCTACGTTTTTCTTTTTTGTCAACAAATCCCACGATGAGACCATAACCAGCCATTTGAGCCAAGTCTTTCTTACTTCTGTGCCCTGTCTGCAGCAAGCTGCTATCCCACGTGTTCCTAATGAAGACACACATCATTTATATTAATTGAATATAAAGTATTAAATTATGAATTATTATATAAATTAAATGCTTCATTTACTTCTTGAAAGCACTGGCTGATGTAGTTTTCATTCAGTGCCACAAAACCTACCTGGAAGAAATGGTTGTATTTCTGATCTGTGGAGCTGCATGTTTGTCATCTGTGGTCCTTGACTCATCAACCTGTCCATTGCTTATAGTGATCCATTCCTTCCTGAGAGTTGTGGACAGTTCTCTGACCTTCTTATGGTGCATCACCTCACCTGTACGGATTATCCAGATGTTCCTGTGTGCTTCTGCCACTCCAAGAGACAGTTGTGATTGTTACTGAAGCTATACAACTGAACTGAAATCACTCAAAATCCTCATAATAAAAGTGTTATTGACATCAATAATATAGTTTTTATGATTTCCAGGCAACTCTGGGAGGTTAAATAAGGCTTGTTTTTGAGAATAATAGATCATACTTGCTACACCACTACAGGTAAACAATAAAAACACATATGTTGGAAATTTGTTTTGTACTTTGAAATTTGTTATGTTGACTGGTGAACATGCAGGTTGTGATAGGTCTCACACGTACATCTGCACACACACACATGCACACACACACAAATACACATTGTTCGTGCGTTCTTTGTTGTTCATGTTTGTATTGTATGTATTGTATTTAAAAAATAAATTTTAAAAAAAAGTGCTTAAAGGATCAAGAAATACAGGACAAACCACAATAAGTCAAATTGGGCATGCCTTTCATTAAACTATTGCTAAAGATGCTATTCAAAAAATAAATAAATTACTGAATGGTTGAAAAAAAAAACGGAAATTTGTTTTGAAGAAGGGAGTCACCGCCAATGTTTTCTCATCAGCTTTTTGCAGTGCTGTGCAGCTTATTCTCAGTGGAAGAGGAGTGTTTTACTGAATAGGGTTCTTTTTCCTTCCTATGTGTCTGATATCCCTAGCTGTTGCTTCAGACAAAATGTGCAGTACAACTTATATATATCTGAATATATAGAATATGTATGCCTGATGTTTCTTACAACTAATATACTGTAAACTTGCATTTTAATAATGAACCAGTTTCACCATATACTTTTTTGGCTGTTGCACGACAAAGTGTAAATATGACATTATCTGCATGATTGTACAACAAAGTCTGCAGTGAAAATATTAGCAAGCAGTTGCCTGTTTACTCATCCTTCAGTCCTGAAGCTGTGTTATTATATTTGATTTAGTCATGTCCATGTGTCTTTTAGCTCCAATTTGGTCTCCACATCTGAGAAAATGATCGGGCTCTAGCTGTCAAATTCTCCAGTGTGTTCACTGGGTAAATGCAGAATTTTGTTTTCTGTTGTTTAGGCAAGTACTAGTTCATGTGTTTTTGTTTGTTGTTTGTTTTTTAATAAAAGATGAGTCCAAAAATTGCACTTTGGCAAGCAGCTACTTAAGACTTGTGTAAGTTAATTCCATGTTCCATAATATAACTGACACAATGAAGGCCTAAGCATAAAGGCTCCTTTGACAGGTTATTAACTGTCTGCCTCGGTGTGATCTGTCCATCTCAGATCTTTTTTTAAATTAGCATTAGCATGCAGTTTTTGAATTAGATGAAATGTACGCAGAATCTGCAATTCAAAAAACTTGGTGAAACCACAATGAGTCCCCCTATCTTTTTATATATAGTCCATATGAAATGTGTAACATCTGGCATTGAAAGCTTTCACATAGTTGCATTTTCTGTCTCTGCATTTTAGGGAGTCTTCCTCTTCTATAGTTATTACTTTACTTACTTTTGTCAGTCCCTCAGAACTTCAGCTAATTATTATAAATAGGAAAGTGAAAGCTTTGCGAGAGGACTGTAGGTTATGTTTTGACTCAGTTGATATTTATGGACGCAGAGAGGAGAATAAGAGAATGTGACAGAAGGGTGATGAGGAAGAGTTGAGAAAAGTAAGTGGAGTAGTAGAAGAGAAAGAAAGCCAGAAGAAGAGGAGGGAGGTGCCAGGTTAAAACAAGAGGGTGGAGTGTTTGAAACAAGAAAGATCATGGGGTTATGCAGAGAGAGAGAAGGGGGGTTGCGGTAACACTGCTGACGCACATGTGAAACATGGATGGGAGGGATGGAAAGGAATCTCTGGCTGGGATCACCAAACCTCGAGACGAGGTCAGAAAGCCACTGGCGACATGACGAACACACACACACACATACAGACACAGGAGTCATGGAAGTACTAATAACGGTAATAATAGCAGTGTAATGGGTGGTAATCGTTGATGGGGTTGTGATCATTAAAACCATGAAGAGCAACGGAGCAGAGTGGTGAACCCAAAATCGGTCTAAATCACAAACACACACCTATCCGTTACGAAGACGTTCCAAAAGTGTTTTTCTTTTTCCTCTGGGACAGTTCTCTGTCCCTGTTCCTTCCACGTGAGTGTGTTGCTGTGTGCAGGCATTCACCAGTGTGTTGCATGTTTTATATTTTTGCTGTTTGTGTGTCTGTGTTTGACAGTTTCACTGTACATTCTTATTGTGCTGTTCTTCAACTATAAATGTCACATGCCAACTATATTTTCTGATACTGGATTGCACACACTCGTGCAAATGCATGTCAGTGTGTGTGGGTGTGCCTCTCTGTGTCTATGAATGCCTGCCTGACCCTACAAGTGTTTTCATTTTTGCACTGGTATGTGAATAAATGCATGCGTGTGCAGTATGCGTGCAAGGGAGCCAGATAGTAAGTCTTACTGGTATGTATGTGTGTGTGTGTGTGTGTGTGTGTGTGTGTGTGTGTGTGTGTGCAGCTGCATGCTTATGTGTGTGTGTATGTTCTGGCCAGTGGGAGCGTGGGAATGTGGTGACAGATTTCTGTGGTATTTTTAATGTTTGTTATTAAATATTACCACAAGGGACCGAGACCAAACCCCAGACACTCCTCCTGCTCCACTCTTCCTCATCCCTCGTTCTCTCCTCCTCCTCAAATAACAATGAAACCAAAACGGCTCAGCACTCGGTTTAAATTCATCTGTCACTTACAGAAATAAAATCACAGCCAAACAATCGAATGTGTAAGAAGTCCAAACAACTAGCAGCAGGTGGGGACTTTTGAAGTAGCCAGAAAGGAGAGGTAGGAAGAGCCCTGTCATGACCGGTGACGTGAAAATGATACATCAAATTACTTTCCACGTTCCATCAAAGACAGATCCCAGTTGATGATAGTCCCATGCAAATCTGCACCTCTGCATTTGGGGTTTCTGTGGTGTGTTGTCATTTATAAATGAAAATTTTGTAAGTGTGGAGTGTGGGTGCAAATTCAGAAGTAGTTCACAACACAGCATTCAGACCCATTCCCAGAAATAGCAAGCTTAAAACCAGGAACAAAGTCTGAATGATAATGACATGGATGACATGCAGGGTGACAGATGTTGATGTAGAGTTTATGATTTAATTCATTGGTGCTTTAAAGTCTTCATCTCATCAGTAAAGGTGGAGGAGGTCCCCAGGTACAGTCAACCCAGGTCATGCTAATCCATTGCAAATATACACCAACTGAGGCTGATGGAACAGAGCCACTGGAAGCAATTCAATTATGCAGCATATTGTTTCAAACGAGGAGCAGTTCTTTTAAGCAGCATCAAACTTTCAATGTTAGTCAAAGAATTACTCTTTCATTTCAGTCTTTCCAGTCTCTTATATTTGATAGTGAGTCTTTTTCGGCGCTGTGGAGGAATTTTGACCCACTCATCTTTTCAGAATTGTTGTTATTCAGCCACATTGGAGGGTTTTTGAGCATGAACCAGCTTTTTAAGGTCATGCCACAACATCTCAATAGGCTTCAGGTCAGGACTTTGACAAGGCCACTCCAAAGTCTTCATTTAGTTCTTCAGCCATTCAGAGGTGGACTTGCTGGTGTGTTTTGGATCATTGTCCTGCTGCAGAATCCAAGTTTGCTTCAGTTTGAGGTCACAAACAGATGACTGAACATTCTCCTTCAGGATTTTTGGTAGAGAAGAACCAACAGAATTCATGGTTCCATTTATCACAGCAAGTCTTCCAGGTCCCCAAGCAGCCCCAGACCATCACACTACTACCACCAGATTTTACTGTTGCCTTGATGTTTTTTTCTGAAATGCGGTCTTACTTTTACACCAGGTGTAATGGGACACAGACCTTCTAAAAAGTTCAACTTTTGTCTCATCAGTCCACAGAGTATTTTCCCAAAAGTCTTGGGGATCACCATGGGGTTTTGGTCTTGGAACTCTGCCAGGCAGGCCATTTGCCAGATCTCTTTCTGAACATGAACACCAACCCTAACAGAGGCAAGTGAAGCCTGCAGTTCTTTGCATGTTGTTGTGGGGTCTTTCGTGATCACTTTTCGTCTCTGAGCACTTGGGATAATTTTGGTCGGCCAGCCGCTCCTGGGAAGGTTCACCACTGTTCTATGTTTTCACCATTCTCACTGTGGTTTGCTGGAGTCCCAAAGATTTACAAATGGTTTTATAACCTTTTCCAGGCTGAACGATCTCAATTACTTTCTTTCTCATTTGTTCCTGAAATTCTTTAGATCTCAGCATGATGTCTAGCTTTTGAGGATCTTTGAGGATCTTTTGGTCTATTTCAGGATGTGTTGTATAGTCATATGGTCAAGTTCCACATCCTCCCACTGTGACAGGAATTCGAGAATATGCTACAGTAGACACAGGGTCAGGATTATGCTCTTGAGAAAACTGTGATTAAAATGTGTGGCCTTAAATAAAATTAGTTTTATATTCTAAGATTTAAGTTGGACCTAAGTTGCTTCTGACTGGTATCTGTCTGAAAAGTTATTTATGAATAATTAAATCCCAGGTGGTGTATTAATAGAAATTAATAAAATGTGAGCATCAAGGCCTCTGGACAGTTGTGGAGCTGCAACAATAACTTACCAAAAAGATTTTTCTGCTTGACAGGACACATGCAAAGAACGAACAAGAAGTTTTTAAAAATTTCAGAGTACCTAAAAAAAAGTAATTTATATCTGTCTTCAACACGTAAATTTGCATCCAGGTTGTGTAGTCAGTTGTGTCTCACTGTTAGTGTTACATGTCACAGTTTCATTTTTCAGTGTGTCTTTCACTATTTATTTATTTATTTATTTTGTATTTCTAATGTATAAACATTTGCATGTATCACCTAACCAGTGTGATTTTAACTTAAATACATACTTTAAATTTATTTACACTATTATTTAATGACAGTAACTCATCACAGCAACTATATTTATGTTTTTAATTCATGAAATGGCTTTTAAAGTCTTCCTTACTTTCTGCTTCGGTGATGAATATCAAATTTTTCCTAAATTTCATCACATAAAGTTGGACTTCAGTGAATCAAAGTGGGAGTCAAAGTCAATTGAGAAAGCAGACATCTGTGATGATGTGTTGGTCCAGTTGTATCCATAAAAACAGGCAGGGAGTCCAGAGTCCAGTGATAGAACAGTGATAGAACAGGGTAAGCACTTTGAGTGTTTATTCAACCCTCCCTCCTCTAAACATTTGATCTCTCTGCGTGATAACTAACCGTGTTGTAAAATTAGACTGAGCCACTCCAGCTGAGGAGATTGCCATCTTCTCTTATTGGTCTCCCAGATGTGAATCCTTTCCTGTCACTACCAACATTGCAGATAGATGACCAAGTTAAAAAACTTCCTCATGAGGGCAAACACACCATCAACTGTGGCTCATACATAACTTTAACTGCGCTCTTGATGTTCAAAAGCTTGTGTAAAAGATGCATTTCGACACAACCCTTCATTCCTCTGCAGTTTGAAATGTCTGGCATTAAGCTTCATTACACTCTCTTGCTCGGAAAGAGAAGTTCAAGTTTTGGGTGGAGCTGACAGATGGAAGGATTCATACAATACAGTAAACATCTTTTTTTACTTACCAAATGCAGGACTCATTATTTACTCTTTTTCGTCAGATTAGCTCTTCCGCTCTTTAGCTCTCACACCATCCTAAATCGCTTTCCAGTTTGTTGGAACTATTTCTCTGTTGGCTGTCTGAATCACAGATCAGCTGAACTCAGCTTCAATTTTCTGCTGTCTTAACTGGATCGTATTTGTGAGGATGAGGATTATTTCCTATCAAGCACATATACAACACACCAGAGGTCATATAAACAGGAAATTAGAAATACACTGCAGGGCCTGTTTTTAGATTCATATGACAACTTCCATTTCTCTGTTGTTTTCCACAAATGGCTGATGGAAATCCTCCAGTTACATGAGGTAACCTTTCTCCTTCTGACACGGCTCATTTTATTGAAAGATGTGTTCTTGGCCTTGTTAGACCAGTAGTTTGCTTTCCTTCCTATGCCGTTTTTTTAAAACTTATTGTAGAATTTAAATTATGTTGATGTTCAGGATGTGTCTCGGATTAAAGGCATACATCTTGTACTTTTCCAGTTCAATCAAAAGCGTGCGCTTGTGTTAAAAACTTTTGACGGGAGTTCCCACATCCCCTCATCATTTGCCAGTTTTTTAATGTCACTCACTTCCATCTGTTCCCAACTTTCTCCACGTCTGTTTGTTCTCCTCATCTCCGAATCTGCCTCTCGGCTATCTTTCGTCTTTTTCTTTTTTCCTTTTTTAAGAAGCATGTGAGAGCTCAATCACGGAGACTCCAAGCTTTTCCGTACAAGCAGCCAAATTTATCCTTGTGGTTTTCCGCATGTTTATTTTGTTTTTTCTTGAGGGACCACATATCTGCGGGAAAACCAAACGGCCCGGAGCGGGTGCTTTCCCTCTGGGGATCATCGAAGCGAAGGTAAAAATAGGAAAGTCTTTTTTTAGGGAAATGGAATTAAGGATTAGGGAGCACCTCCCCCTCCCTCCCTTTCTGAAAGATGGCAGCGATCACCACTTATTTATTTCTTTGTTTATTTATTCTTCTCTTTCCGCAAAGCATGTGAAAACAACAATTTGAGTCTAGTTTTAGACACATTAGATAAGCACCACTTCCATCTGTCATTCGCCATTTTTAATATCACTGTAATTTCCCTGAGCAATTAGCACCCAAACATCACATAATTACACAAAACTGTTTGCGGGTAGATTAAAAAGAAACACTTTTCTGTCTCTTCCTCCTTCTCTTGTTTCCCTGGTCCTAGTAGGCACATCTACTCTGAACAGCATTAATCTCTGTCATCACTGGCAAAAATTCTTTTGCACACTCTTTCTTTTTCTTGCAAACTCGACGGCTGTCACTGTAGGATCTGTGTGTGGGTTGTGAGGAATCCTCGGATAGGAAAAAACCTCCTCCGCTCTGACTTCTTGGTTTGACCTGTGTTTAACATGCTGTCTGCTATGGCAATCTACCACTACTACTACTACCATTGCTGCTGCATTCATGGAAATTCCTGCATCTGCAGGGTGGGCGATCAGCTCAGATTGCATCAAGGGGGAATAGTGTGCAAGGAAATTGTTTTGTTCACCCGGATTTTCGCTGCAGCTAACCCGTAGAAGGCTCTATAATATCTGCTAATACAGGCCTTCATCCTCAGTGACAGTCACTGAACATTTCCTCTCAGAAAAATTGATATTTCATTCTTAACTTAACAGGATTTTTTAAGAGCTTTCCTACTAATGTAATACAGAAGGCTTCTTTTCCATGAAGCTGTCAACGCCAAAACATTTTTTATTCCCTTTTAATGTTCTTACTTTATTACATTTATTCACTTAGAACAGATGTAACTCTTTCTACACGAAGCGTTAGTGCTGTGTATACCATAGTTAGACTAGATGGTAGTGTAGGCTGTTTAATGCAGCACAGCATGGTAGCATGTATTAAGCACCTTAAAGAGGAGATTGTGCCATGTCTTCATGAGGGTTTCCAGAAGAAATTAATATTCAAACTATGGTTGGATTCTGTTTGATATACAAAGTAGTTGTGTGAAGGCTGCAGCAGTGATTAGAACCAGAAACCAGGAGAACATAGAAGCACAGCACATAGAATGAGGCACTGATTGTGAAGCTTTCACAAGGTGTGTGGATGTCATTTGCATTTTGTTTCAAAATTCCAATTAAGGACACTACTCTGAAAAAAAGTCAGACAAGACAAAACAAAAACCAACTAGCAATCTGTGGAGATGAACAGCCTGTTGTAGTATGTTTAATATTTATTAATTATTTGTTTTTGCCTAAGTTTCCCATTAGAAAAATAGCTGAAATCTGATACCATGCTGTACAGGATGTAGACTAACAGGAGACAACAGCTTGCCTGGCTCTCTCTCAAGGTAAAACATAAAAAGAATTATCCTGGTGTTTGTTGTCAAGTTGCTGGGCAACCACAAGAGCTGCGGTGAAGCCAAGACATAGTCTGACACATAACAATAAGTGTTCAGTCCCGCAGCCATAATAAATGTCTTTAGTTTCTTTTTCCTAAAGATGGACCTTCATTTACCTGCAAGAATCTTTACATAGCGCATAGGCTTGTCTTTATTGATCATGCCAGAGAAGGAGTGGATAAAAGGCTTTCCTGAAGAAGTCACTAACAATCTGTTGTTGGAGCTCATCAGTCTTCCTTAAGTTTAGTTTTCCCCATGGTTTTTACAGTTATCAAAATAAGATGCTCCTTTGGTAAATTCTGGTCTCTATGCTGAGACCCACAAGCTGGGTTATACCAATGTCAAATTGTCCCTTCAATGCAGAAACAAACATAGACCAAAATCTGAAGTGCTGAAAATATGAAAATATGTGAAATATTGAAGAAGAAACAAAAGTAATGTGACATACATTGTGGTACAACATAGCTTATGTCATGGGCAAGAATGGATATTTTTTTTCATTTTATTTTAAAAGGTTCCTTTTACCCGAGTATATGAGGAAAAAATTTGCCTACAATGTTTCTGGAATCCCTCCTCTGGGATCTGATATGTGCTGGCAAACGTTTGCCTTGCCATACATATCTATTGAATAGGCATTATTGGGTTATGGAAAGAAGAGTTACAGCAGCCTCGGACAACAGAAAAGCGTGCTGTTCGAGTCCACTATTGCGTCTGATATAAAAGACATTGACAGAGAAATAAATTTAAAGGACAAGCAATTACAAAGGATTAAAGTATTCTAGACAACTGCCTTCATGTGTTTGTCACATACGTGCTCTGACTGTGCTCTGAGGAGTGTCACGAGAGGAGAGCTTTTTTGAGCGATGGCACTTTTGACATGTCATAAAAGGAAATACATAGTAAATAATGACATTACAACAGTTCAAATTCCATTTAGGTGCTTAGGTTTCAGGTGTAATGGAATCATCTCATTGGGACATTTAACTTGTTGAACCCTGTTTTTTTTTTTCACCTTTGCAAAAACTAAAGCTTGCCAATGAATCCTGAATCTCCCCGCAGCTAGCTGTTCCAAAGATCCTCAAAACAGAGCATGGTGCATTCTTGGAGTTTCTTTATGTGCAGGATTGAACAAGGTCTCTGGCCTCTGACCTGGTCACAAAATTGTGTTTGTGTTTTAGACGCAGCATCTCACTTCAGATGCTGAATGCCCTGGTAAGAACCACTAACACTAAATTCTATTTTTAAAATTGTGTTTTATAATTATCACATTTATCAGATTTCCACTTGAGAGAGTTGTAAAACACTGTCGCCCAGATTATTATTCAGTTGCAGATTATATATGGACCAGCCTATACATGGATTTCTGAAACTACCCAGATCTGACGCACGCCACTCACTCTGAGGACTGCAGTTCTGTCCGTGAAGTCAGAGTCAAGGTCTCCTGCCAAAGAAGAAATGACTTCACAAACAACCTCTTCAGGGCCAGTGAGGGGAAAAGACTGGAACACACACACATACAGTATGCACACAGACTTGCAAACCCACGCTAGCATGCATGAATGTGAAAGACAGGCTTCACACACAAATCCACAATTCTAAGCATTAAGACACTCACACACACTGCAGGAACACACATATAGGTACTATAAATACACTCACTCTGACCTGTCACCTCCTAGATCTGTTACTGAGTGTGCTATTTGTTTTAGCTAGCCAGTGTCAGAGTTAAAAATGGAATGTTTCAGCTACATAAAACACTTCCTGTTTTGACGACTCTCTTGCTGAGCTGTTCCCTCTGCTCAAATGCACCCAGGGCAACACGTAATGACAGTCTGGCATGCAGGAAGCGGTGTGTGTGTGTGTGTGTGTGTGTGTGTGTGTGTGTGTGTGTGTGTGTGTGTGTGTGTGTCTGTGTCTCTGTCTGTGTCTTTGTGTGTCTAAACAAGCTTCAGAGATTCACCCAGGGTTACTCTCATCGTTGTTGCACATTTTCCACACCAGTCTGCTTGCTTGGGTGTATGCTGGTATGCTGGTGGAGGTCTTGTTGTTCTTTGTGTCTCTTTATTGCTTGTCTGTTTGCCCTTTGTGTGTATGTGTGTTGACATAAGAGCCAAGAGAAAACACTGGGCTACATTTGCAATGTACTTCAGGACATGGCAGAACGACACATGCTCTAATTTGAACTACATTTACATCTAGCAGATACTCCCACAATAACACTCCCAGTTTCTCCTTCATTTGTGGCGCATATATTGAATACATATATCATATATATATATATATATATTTGTGTTTTGTTTTTTTGTTTTTTTTTTTTCAAATCACAAGTCAGGAGCCACATTTGGACTGCAGGTAAAACTCTTTCCAGGCACCTCGAATGGGTCTTTCGTGTCATTGTAACAATACTAATACAGCAATCACACAACTGTTGCTACAAAAGTTTCATCTTTCATCTGTAGAAAATAAACTTCACATACAGTTTCAGATAGTCAGATATGCTCAGATGAAGTATGTGACTCTGGGGTCTGGACAGATTTTTTCTTGACCTGTGTCAGATCAGTCCATTAATCACTAAAATATAAAATGAAGTGATAAACATTTGTTCATTACATATCCTCATTAGGGGTGTAACGATTCATCCACTACACCAATGAATCGATTTATTTTTCTGGATTGGATTAAACACGTCAGAGGATCCACTTAGAGTATTTACTTGAGAAACACTGTAAAACTGGACAAACAAAATTTACAAATTAGTTTTATATACCAAAAACACCGTTATACAAATATGCGTTAGCTTCCAGCTAATGTCAATGGCAAAAGTAATGTATATGCTAATGCTAACATTCACCTTCATGTCTCCCTGCCTCACCCCACCAGTGACACAGAGTGACCTGAGCGAAAAGAAAACAACGTCAGATAATTTAACGTGCAGCGTCGGTCACCACCATCATGTGATATTTCAACAGACCAGCATGTAGTGAGAACGTCAGCGCTCAAAAGAGGAGATAATAAACAGAAACGGACATGTGTTAAACTTATGGCCCATAATAACCTTGTTCTTTATTGATAAACCGAGCACCGTCCAGCGGATCGAGACACTTGAGGCAGTTTAAAAGGAGTAGATTAAGAACCCCAAAGAGTAGATACTGAAGAAGATAGTAAATGAATGTCTCCTACATGAATGTAGAGGAAAAAATGATAGGTATTTATTTCAGTCATGCTGATTTAATTTTTGGCTAAAAAGTTACTGAATCAATTTCATGTCACTGAAACGTTTTGGATCGTATCGTTCTAAATGAACCAGAATCGTCGTTGAATCATATCGGCAACCACGAATCGTGAATCGAATCGAATCGTTGTTAAAACGATTCGTTACACCCCTACTCCTTATATATGAGAAGTTTTAAATGATGATGATAAATTAAATAAGTCAGCGGTTAGTGAAATAAATAGTGTTTTGGATATTTCATCAATAGATAAGATATATCTATTAATTGGGATAAGTTTGTCCAGTTGACATGGGAGATGAAATTTAAAAAGTCCTTGTCCACACTGCAACCAAGAGCTTCTGAGAAAACTGTCTCCCTACATATGGCCCATTTAATAGCTGTTCTGGAGCTTTTAATTATAATGAATGATTTCATCAGCTGATAATGCTCAGCTTTCACATGGATGAAAAAGCTGTTTAAGTTTTACAGACAAAAGAAATGATTGGCTCTCACCCTCAGATTTATTGAGTAAAGTTGTATTCGGAACCTATTCATCATCTCACTTCATCCCACAGTTGTGACTAAAAACAGATAATGGTCTATTGGCAGAAATCCCTGTTCCAGATGTGTAATAGTGATCTGTCCAAATTCCTCCCAAATTATTCAGATGAGAAGGGAGCTGCTGCATATGAGAGCTGATTCCATGGCTGCACTGTGACATGAAGGACTTTTAGCCGAGTGAAAATGCAGGTGTTTCAACAACATAGCATGTGCCCCCTCTTGCATACGCACCTCCCTCACGCTGTCTTTAAACCACAAGCCCACCACTGAAACAAACCATGATGCTTTCTGTTGAGCTGTGTGAGGTGTTCATTCTTCTGCATGTTTGATTCTGCACACATGCAAGAAAACACATGGAGAACACGCAGGCAGGTTGATTTGTTCTTTTTAGTTACTTGGCACGTTTACCTATTTCACTCACAACTCATCTTTTTATCTTCTCACATGTATAAATTCACACCCACCTCACTTTACAACATTTTCACTAGTCCAGATCCCCCTACACACCCGCCCACGCACACAAATATACACACTCCCGCTTCCCTTTCCCTCCCTCGCCTCTAATCCCTGCAGCTGTTGCTCTTACTCACACTGGTGCCCCCTCCAGGCAAAACCTCATCTGTGTGTGCACACAGTATGTGTGCGTGTTAGAGAAAGGAATAGGAAAGGCTACATTCTGAACGAAAGAGGAAGGACCGAAAGGGCGAGGGTGAGATGTGAATGAGAGGATGGAGAGGTGGAAGAAAAATCCCCCTCCAGTTTTCCCCCTGAGAAAGCCTCCGTCTTCCCCTTCTCCCAGACCCATTGTGTTGCCTCTTCACCTCCTTCCTTCTTCCGTCCATCTCCACATCCTCGGGGCTCAGTGTTCAGATATCGCAAATCCATCAGCTGCATCTGGCTGCATCATGAATGTCAAGTGGAGAGTTGGCAATGTTCGAATAATAGCTAAATATATAACAGGGGTGTTACATCTCTGAAGGACGGCTGCAGTTTGGACAGAGTTCATTTCAGTTCTGTTCAGTGAACAGTCTGATAAAGATTCGTTTCACAATTTAAGTTACAGTGACACAAAACCAAAAGTCTGCTCCACTTGTGTTTTCTGGTTTCGAGATAAAAGACAAGAATAAATGATACTGAATCAATTCAGGGTGGCAAAGCGACTCGGTGGTTAGCACTGATGCCTCCCAGCAAAAAGTTCTGAGTTTGAGTCCAGCTCAGGCCTTTCTGGGTGGAGTTTGTTCTCCCTGTGTCCGCGTGGGTTTTCTCACGCCTTCCTCCCACCTCCAAAGACATGCTCATAAGGCTAATTGGTGACCCACATAGGTGTGAGTGTGAGTGTGAATGATTGTTTGTCTCTGTGTTAGCCCTGCCATATGCTGGCGCCCTGTCCATGGTGTACCCTGCCTCTTGCCCGATGACAGCTGGGATAGGCTCCAGCAACCCCCGCGACCCTAGTGAGGGTTAAGTGGTATGAGATGAGATGAATCAATTCAGGCCATGCTGTACTTTTATGAACAGAGCCTGCTGATCGCTGTGGTCCAAGAGATGAAGACCTCCAGATCCTCCAGAACAACATCCAGTCAGCATATAGTTTAAAAAGAGCTTAGTTGATTTTGTTTGTCAGTGTTAATATACCACTGGATGGGGTCTAAAGGGCTGCTTTCAGACTCAGCTTTAAAATGTGTCTGGTAGAGTGGGCATTTTAAGATATTGGTGTAAATATACAGATGCATTGAGGACTTACTAAAAAACAATCGGCCACACCACAACATAGAAATTTTTTGTGCATATTTAATTGACATGGTTTGCTTATTGGCCATATGTTGATGTAAGTAGGTTAGCCATGTGTAATTAACCTCTTCGTCTCTATGCCTATTTTTCTGCCTCCTGTGCGAATGACATATAATAATAAATGGGTTATATCTTCACAGCTCTAAGGGCTGTATGAATAATTTTGGTCACCTGTGACACAAACACAAGTGAGATTGCTACAAATGTGTCAAAATAAAGATGCATGTTACTGTGTCAGAGAAAATTCACCTGGACAAAGTAGAAAATATAAATTTCTGTTCTTGTCTAAAAAACAACACGTTATTTACAGTAAAAATCACCCCTGATATGTGGTTTAAAAGCCCGATTCAAAAATGAATTAGCAATGTAAAATCTGATGCTCAACTGTGGAAAAGTGATGGTGAAAAGGTGAACCTGAAGAATTTCAGAGATGTTTTAGCCCATTTATGTCCAGGCATGAATCACAAGTTGTGCCTTTTTGCCAGAGTCAAGAGAATCGATAGCCATACCCAAATTTACTGTAGCAAACACCAATGACGATCCAGAGTGAAATAACCCAAAGATCGCATATCGTCAGAAGACCCTATACTTCACCTTAAAAGTCTTTTCCTTTTCATGTAAACAAACGGGAGCACCATGATTCATTTCAAACTGACACAGAGTCATAGGAGAAGTCATTAGCAGCTGAAATATAAATTTTAATCATAAACCAGTAAAGGTAATACATAATTTATGATTTTGCAAATGTTATTTTTGCAACTCTTTGGCTTCTAGCTCTCTGAGTTTTTGTCACACAGTGAAGGGACAGGCACCGCTGGATTCCTGTTTTTGTCACTTTCCCATACAATTGCTTGTGATTTTATTTGTGTTTTGGTTTGGTGGTAATACCTGATAGAAGCTTTTAGATGAGTTTCTCCCCAGCATTTTGGTGTAAAACATGTTCAGAATGCTATCATGCATGCTATCATGCGTTTAGACTGTAGCGCACATATCTCATGTCAGACCCCCATACAAGTTAAATTACCTTGTCCACAAGAAACATACAGTTTCAATATTACTGTAAAATCACAGTAGACATAGGTTTTTAGTTAGGATTAATCCTGACTCCAGCAAGTGCAATGCCAAGGAGCAGATGAGTTGGAAGATGGGAGAATGGTGAAGCATAAGACTTCAGACATGAACCCCTGTGTAATCTCCTTCATCAGGGACTTCAGTGACTTTGATTGACAAACTGACTTTGTCCATGTTCCTGTTCCCCAAATGTATTAAATAAATAATTGGGTCAACAGTTTTCTTTTTTTCTGTAGTTATTTTAAATATTTATATTTAAATATTGACCCTGGGTGTGAATGTGAGTGTGAATGTTTGTTTGTTCCTGTGTTGGCCTTGTGATAGACTGTAGACCTGTCCAGGGTGTATCCCACCTCTCATTTGATGACAGCTGGGATAGGTTCCAGCAATCCCATGACCCTGAGATGAGATATACACAGATCAACCACAACATTAATACCACTGAGAGGAGAAGTAAATAACGTTGACCATCTTATGACAATACAGTGTTCTGCTGGAAAACGTTTGGACCTGGTATTCATTTGTGTTGGTTCGATGTTACTTAGACATGTACCACCCACCTAGACCAGAGAAGGCACCCTCACTCCATAACATTGATGGCACGGTTTTGGAACAACTCAAAAAACATGAAGAACAGTAGAATGTGTTGACCTGGCCTCCAAATTCACCAGATCCCAAACTGATCAAGTACTGAAATGATCCACAGAGGCCCTTCCCCTCAATCCATGGGACCCTTAACTACTTAGACTGTTTAAATTG